>NC_056557.1:9647584-9663545 GCF_013358625.1 Macadamia integrifolia
GGGGGGTTGAGAAGGGGGGAGAAGAATTTATGGGCATCTCACCCCTTAAGGTAACAGTCATCTCAGTCATGAGTGAATGATTAATGGGCTTTAATAAATAGCCTTGCAAAACTTGGACATAAAGAAATAACAGAAAAAGAAACTAATGGACTGAAATAAGACTTTCTAATTTGTGCCTAACTTGCTAACCAAGTTTAACCAAATTAGAAGCTAACAAATCATTAACGAAAATGATAACATGAGTTACAAAATAGAAACTACTTGGCTAAAAAAATATGAAATTAACTCGACTGACAAAATAGGAAGTTAAATCCTAAGCTACTATGCAATTCAATAGTTGCTTGGCTCCATTTTGGAAACTTCCTTCTCCCAACAGTTGTGGACAGTTGTATGGGGTTTCTAGGGAATCTTCATGAGACAAATCTATAGGAGTTACTGTTCATGAACAGTGTTTCCATCTTTCCTTTTGGGCTTGTTAGATGGGACCAAGGTAGGAGCTGGCTGATCCAAGATTGGACTTGGTTCGATGAGGCCAACAACCCCTTCCTTGTCCAAGCTTGATCTACATCAGGCATACTATTGGAATTTGGAATTTGGAATTTGGAATTTGGAATTTGGAATTTGCAAATTGCTATGGATTTTCTGGATAATAGCTTTTTAGGACTTACTAGAATTCCAGTGTTTATAGATCATGTAGGAACATAGAAATACTATTGTGATAATCTAGTCTTATTGGATTGTAGATTATTTTTATTTCCTTATGTCTTATGAATTCATTTCCTTTGTTGTAATGATTCCCTCTCCATATCGTTTGTTTCATCGAGATTTTGTCTTGAATTGGTCTTCATCATGTCGTCTATTCTCTTATGTATAATGCATAAATATAATTACATAATCATTATCAAAACCAGTGGACAAAGAGCAGGAATTCACCTATTGTTTCTTCATGATTAATTATTGGGTAATTTACAATGCCACCCCCTGGAGAATGCCAATATTAGAGGGACACCCCCTCTCTTTCACCAAATTAGACTCGGACCCCCTACCGTCAGTGACTGTTAAAGAATACTATGAAATGACGTTTTTGCCCTTATGAGTAAAAAACAATGAATCCAACAAAAACAAGAAGGGAATCAACCAATGGAAGAAACATGAACCTAAGAATTACAAGAACTGGGAAGGGAAAAAGAAATGAATTTTTCCAATTCTTCTGCTTCTTCTCCTTCTCTCTTAACGGTTTGAAACGTCAACAAACCCATTTCTTCTCTTCGCCTTCTCCTGCCTTCTTTGCTAACTTCGACTCCTTTGTTGCTCTGTTTCTGTTTCTGCATCCCCTGTTTTTTAATTTTATCTAATCCCCTTTGTATTGTCATCTGAAGCTGATTCAGAAATAACCCGTTTCTTTGTTGATTAACAAAGATATATAAAAGATAGAGGAGCTTGAGAATTAGAAAAGAAAACCATGGTTCAGGGACCTGCGTCTCAGAAGAATCGCTTTTTGGTAGATGAAAAAGGTAGCCGTGGTGAGCTCAACAATTTGGATGGTCTTCAAATTTCTCTATCTTGTTCTGTCAATGGCAATGAGGAGATTGCTGAGGGATTTGAAGGCTCCGAAGCTAATTTTAAGCATATTAAAGTAATGGGTTACCATCAATAGGTACAAAGAGATGGAAGATATCAAGATATCTAATGATTCTTTGTTGGTTTTGTACTTCTGGGCTTGAATCTCTATCCATATTAAATGGGGGAATTTGATCGTTCTTCAAAAAAAGAAGAGAAGAAAGAGTTTCATTTTCTTTTTAATGCCCTCATGACTAGTTTGTTCTATTCCTCTTTAATTCCTCCATTTTTGCAGGTTGAGGTAAAAAATGTTTTGGAAGAATCCAGTCCTCTTGGATTAACACTCAGGAAGACTCCATCTTTTCTAGACCTCATAAAGATGAAGCTGTCTCGGGCACTGAAACTTCGTCTCGATGCTGATATCATCATCTTTCACCCCAGGAATCTCAGAGAGTTCAATTGGGATCATATCCCTTAAACCCTTAATATGCCCAATCCCTTTGGCTACTTCTTCCCTAACAGCGCCTCCACAAGTGGCTCCTTATTGAACACGTTTCCAAGGCGACCGATAGCGCAAGGATGCTTCGGGGGCTCGAAGGAGAGCACACAAGTCATCCACCATGATAACCTAGTCTCATTGGGATCAACTTTATCGGGCTTCTTCACGGCATACATGTTGAGATAGCAATTGCGAGACTCGGCATCAGTTGCATAACCATCGCCGCCACCACCAGAGACCTTTATTCGAAGCAATAAATGGGAGAAAGGGAGAATTAGGGAATCGAAGAGAGTGGAGGGGTTTCTTGGTGAAGAAGATGGAGTTAAGGGTTTGCGAGGGAGGAGGGAGGAGGGAGGAGGGAGGGAGGAGGGAGGAGGGAGGGAATTATTACATGGGCATTTTAGGTACTTCACATTTAATAAGGGTATTTTGGTATTTAAAATAAAATATAGTAGCTGACATCAGAATATAAGGTATATTCCTTAACAGTGACTGACGATAGGGGGTCCGAGTTTAATTTGGTGAAAAAGAGGAGGTGTCCCTTTAATATTGGCATTCTCCAGGGGATGGCATTGTAAATTACCCTTAATTATTTTAAGCCTTAGGCTTATAACTCAATATGAGCAAAGGATTTTGCATGTAAAATATGTCATTACTAAGTTTGTTTAGAAATTACGTAATATATACAATCACATGGGTAATGATCACAAAAGTTTTTAAGCTTGAAAATAACACTTCCTTCCCTTTAAATTTCCCTTGCAACCAAACATAACCCTAAGATCTCAATGTTCTTGATAGAATTTCCCTGGCCCATCGACAGAGTACAATAGGGGGGAGAGAGGTGGGGAGTGATGGGAGTCACGTCTAGGCCGTCCCATCATTCGATCACCGATGAAGGAAAACTTTGTCCGTAATAAAAAGTTTAGATTTCTTGTTTTGTCTAGGCTGTAGAAGCATTATTTTATTCCCTTGGTTTAGGAAGTGATTTCAAGAATTTCTATCAACAAATGAGTAGTTGAGTATGTTAAGAAACAACAAGGTCATTGTAAATGGGAACCACACTGTTTAGCTAGATTGGTGTCCAGTAAAAAAAGAATGCTTTTGTTAAGGTGTTTAAGAGTCCAGGTCTGAGTTCACTATAAGTCATCAAACCAACTTTCTGCATTATGAAGTAATAACAAGTGTTTGTTTTCCAACCAAAGAAAAAATGAACATTGCTCACAATCTTCAAGATTTCAGAACTGTTGCCTGGCAAATATAAAGGTTTCTTTTAACTTTAAAGTACAGTTCATGAGTATATTTGAAGATGTGATTCCTCTGTTTTTGTCCATTTAATTCACAAGTCTTCAGTACATTATTTTTTTCTGAATAGTAGACTTGGTCGATCGGATCCATGTAGCCGACCCCATTTAGTAGGGGTAAGGTTATGATTCTTCTTGTTGTAGACAGCAACTAGGTCTTCCATACAAATCTTAGGATATAACTAAATATTGTTTGTTAAATTCAGTATTTGTTTTAATGCAGGTACTGTGTTGTAGTACAGGTCAGTTGTACGATTTTTTTTGTTTTCTGCTTTATTGGTTCTACGTTCTATTGAACTTCCAACTTTTGTTCTTCTAAGAGGGTCATAAGTTAGTTGGTAATCTCTCAAGTTTCAATTGAATTAGAATACTGGATTTTTTTACAAATTTTCATTGGGTGCTGGACCTACAGAACCTATTTAGAATGTAGAATATTAGACAATTGAAGTGCCTCCTTATGTTGATTGAATTGCTATCAAGTTTAGAATTAGGGTTCAACTGCTAGGTATGAAATGTTATCAAAGGCAATTAAGTATTCTTCCCATTAGTGTTCAGCCCCACCAGCAGACTAATGTGTTATATCCAAAAACCATATAACCCACTGTATGTTTAGTTTCACTAAAATAGGAGCCTTCTCGCAGATAAATCTTCGGCAATGGCATGTTATAACGATACTTCGAGGACCCGAAAATGACATCTACTAGTTCTCCAACCTCTCAAAACCAGGATAGCTGAAATTTATATCACTAGGTATTGATTCTTCACATTGGTTAGGCTGATTTTTAAAGAAGTTATTTCATTTAATCGAGAGGGTGAATTTTAATAGTCAAAGAGCTGTAAAGAGTGGAAGGTCCCAGTCATTGGTGTAATACTGGATTGTGATAGCACTGCCAGAAGAAGTCCAACACTTCAACGGGTCCTCAGTTCTCTTATGCTAGGATGCAGTTTTTGCCAGGCCCCTTTTGACAGATGGGTTAGTTCCCAGTTATTAGTTTTGATAAGTTTTTTTAAAACTGTACAAGCTTAAGAAAATTCTGAAACTGAAGCCAAGGAGATGATGACTAACATAGAATGATCAGTAAGTGTAAGGAAAACAAGAATGTTCATTAGGATTTTTTCAAATGCTACTCAATCTGTCCCTTGGACAGATAATTGGCCACGGAGGAAAATACCTTACGAATGAAACGATGATGAAGTTCAGAGAGAAGCAAAACAAAGCTATATAATCTCTAGTTGTTTTTCATTCTACTTCCTGTGATGATATAAACCCTAGGTGCCAGATCCAATTGTATGATGTTCTTCTGTGCAGTACAGCTCAGTTGCAGGAACTATATTAGTTTTGTCCACTGTTCAATTGAACTTGCAATTTGTTTCCCAAGAGGATTATAAGCTAGTCAATAGTCTCTAAAGTTTCAATTCATTTAGAATGTTTGATTTTCTACAAAATTTTCATTTAGTGCTGGTCCTATAGAACCTATCCAAATCATTGCAGACTAGTTTACTTGTGAGGGTGAGTTCATTTCCTTCTTTTAAACCAACTCACGACCTGGAAAAAAATTTCCAGCGGTGAAAAGAAGTAACAGATGGAAAGCTCCATTTGTGGGTGTGTGAAAGTCAAACATGGATGCAACATTGAGCCATACTCCATCAACATCTGTTGGCTATTGTTAACTCAGAATTTTAACAGATTATTTCTGTAAGGCAAGGGGAGTAAAGAGTTACCTTCATTGCCTTCAGTGAACAATAAGCCAAGTAGCCAACACTAGTGAAATCTGCACATTAGCTTTAAGTGATACCTATACATCCAAAAGTTAGAGAATGCTTTGAAGGGAGTGGATAAGATCTGGTTTTGGAGCATATACTCTTTATCTTCCATGACTGTATGGTATTGTTTAATTGATTGCTGTGTAGTCTGTATCATAGAAATATATGCAAGGTAGAGTTTACAAAACAAGAAAAAATAGTTTGTATTTTTTTCATCATTGAATCTATAATTACTAATTAAAAAAAAGGATCGTGGATTGGCTGCTCCAGCTTCCAGCAATCTTAAGAAAAATAAACGCTCTCTACAAGATTTGACACAAAAATTCCATCAAACCTCAAAAGCGGATGGTATAGTTGTTGAAAAGAAAACACAAGAACAAAATCATGCAAACACCACAGATGAGATCACGTTTTCATCTTTTTTCTGTTTCTCAATCATAAGCATTCTCCCAGTCATCTGCTACTTCGGACAAATCAGTCTTGTTAAGTAGTCCAGGCTGCACTGCCGAGTTTGAACCCGAAGTTTTTGATTCCAGTTCTAAAATGGAAGAACTCACCACTCGATGATTCCCTGTATTATCGGTTCCAACGGAGGCGGTAGCAACAGAATCAGAAACTGAATTCGAGTCGAGAATGTCCCATCTGTTTCTCAAAGTAGCGATTGGTGCTTCTTTCCCTTTCCATGCTGAAGGGAGTACATCAGCTGAGGCACCAGGCCATTCTTCACCACCCCAGGAGTCCTCCCTCCAACTGGGTTCCTGTACAACAGCCTTTTTCCATGGATTACCCTTCAGGGTTGTAACAACACCCCCTTCCTTGGCAGCCCCATTTACCCATGCATTGGTACCAGAAGATGTTGCAGAACCATTCTGAAGAACTACAGCAGCACCATGATACACCGAACCATGATCTAATCGTCTCAAAGCAGTTGCTGCTCGGGTAGGATCACTAAATACTGCCAAAGCATTTTTGTCATTTAACCAGACCAGTTCACACTCTCCACCGAATCTCAGGACCAAAGCACTTATATCTGCCTCCCTTGGCAAATCCAACAAAGCCACGACAAGGCGTGGATCCATGTCTACCAATGGATCAAAAACTGGATGGGACACGGGAATAGGACCAGTACCCTTGGCCCCAAGAAACCGAGATGGAGCTTTAGACTTAGGAGTGACATGAACCACAAGGAACCGCTTTGGCTCCCACCCTGCTGCATGAATTGAAAGCTTCCATCTCTCTGCAATTTGGTTTACAGCATCTCTCTTCTCCTTCAGCATTGGACAGAAAACATGAGCCCTGAGACCATTTGAGGCACCTCCTTTACTCTTCCCAAGTACCAGAAACTTGAACCTCTCCTCAATAGACACTACCCATTTTGGATCTCGCTTGTACATATCGGCAAGCACATCAGAAATTGTAGAGTTCTCACCAAAATGAAGAGCAGCCAAGTTCGGGGTGTTGATATCAAAAGCATCTGCAAGAATCCGTTTTCGCTCCAATTTTGCGCACTCCTCATCACAGGCAAGTTTCCTCTGTCCAAGCGGGACCCTCTTGCCAGTTGCTTCAAGAGGTTGAAGTGGAACTGGAAATTTTTGAATAACAGATGCTTCGAAAACAGTATCAACATGATCACTGCCTCCGGCATCACAAGGGACTGAAGCAGTTATCCTACCACAGGAACATGTGATTGTCACAGGGAACTCACACCTTAGATCAGGACAGGGAGCAGATGGATGACAATTAGCAGTGCATATGTGCTTGCAGTCTCTCCTAGGAGCACTACAAACTTGACCACAAGAAGCCTTTCCACCGGAGCCACTCAAAGACTCACATGGTGGAGGATGACAAGTTCTACCACAAGCATGCATTCCACACTGTCGTGTCTTGCCACACAGTTGATTACATCGAATATCCCTCGAACCACAAGGTATGTTCCTGAGAACGACATGCCCACCAATACATTCCTTTGCCACCGGAATTGAACAAGGTGGGCAATCACCAAAATGGCAACTGTGTGATGATGGATGACCACAGGGCTGGGGAACTGAGCATGGATGCTGACAAGAAGGAGGAGGTGTACCACAAGGCTGAGGAGGGGGTATTGAAGTCTTCCCACAAGCACAGGTCAAGTCAGTGAAGATGGTTTCAAGGCAAGGTGGGCAATAGCCACTGTGACACAGTGACTCACAAGAATGCTGCCCACACCTCAGCTTCTTCCCACATACCATAGAGCACAAATGCGGGTCCCAATCGCCCAAAACCTGGTTATTGGAACCAGAGAGAGGGCAACACCTCTCACTGCACCTGTGCCTTCCACAGTTCTTTTTCCGCCCACAAGACTTATCACAGACAAACTTCACCTTCTCGTCCATTGTTATGTAACACTCAACAGTCCGAGAGGAAGAACCACAACGGCATTTTTGGTTGACACGAACCAGACAAGGGGGACAGACCCCAGCATGGCACAAGTCCTTGCAGTGGTGAACACTACAAGGAAGAAGCTTACCACAATTTTGCGAGCAGGTTGGGATTGGGTCCAGGCAACTCTGCCTTTCATTCTGTATCTTCGTTTTGCCACAGTAGCAGGTCTTAATCCTCCAAGGGGTCAACTCGCAATCTCCACACGGACCAGGATGACAATTGTCGCCACAGAAATGATTTCCACAAGAAAGTTTCTTGCCACAAATAGAATCACACGAAAAAACACCATCGGTCCGTCTCACATCCCCCTTAACAACCATCTCTCCACAAAGAAGAACTTCCACCTTCTTGTTGCAGAAACACAATGCTTTGATCAAAACCCGACATGGATCACAGGGTCCCTGGTGGCAACTCCGCTCACACCTGTGACGCCCACATTCCAGAAGCTTATTACAGGGCTGTCCACAAGTATGCATTGACTTCCGATCAGAGCATCTCGTCGTAATCGTCTTTTTCCCACAAGGGCACCGCCGGGGTGGAGCAAAAGCTTTACAAGGAGGACATGGACCTGGGTGGCACTGCAAAACACAGACATGGGGGCATCGATCATCATCATCATCATTAAAATCGCCACCGCCTGCAACCTCCCTCTCCAATGGCTTACCACAAGGCTCCCCACATGAATGCGGCGTCAGATACAAATCCATAGGAGGGTCTGGTCGCTTCCCACAAAAACAAACATATCGAATCTCCTTCGCTGTTAGCAGCTGCACAGACTGGCAACCAGGGCACCGCCAATTCACGCCCTGGTTCTTATCAACAGACAAATCAACAGAAGTCGGTGCTCGAGCCCATTTCCTAATACAATTGAGATGAAAAATGGAGTAACAGCTCGAGCACGACCATATTGGAGCATTCCTCCCAACCATGTCATAACAAATCATACATTCAACCGCCCTTTTCGAGAGCTTATCTTGAATTTCTTGCACAAGTTGCGGCACATCGAACACCTTAGGCTCCAGAACCTCTGGTTCAATCTTTGAATACGAAGGCCGCGCCGTGTAGATTCGCCGAAACCCTCCTCTATGCCGACTCCCAGAAGGCCCAGAACTGCAATTGAAGTCCCCAGCGTTCCCATCAGCATCTGAATTGAAGCTCGAAGGTGGTGGGATCACAACAGTAGTAGCAGTAGATCCTCTAGGAACCCACTCTTGACGGGCAGTACCAGGACGAGCAGGAATCCGAGATCCCTCTCTTCGATCATCCCGGCGTTGAAAGCTCATCGTCTGAGGGATCCCAAACAACCGAACCCCAACCCTAACCCTAACCCTAACCCTAACCCTAACCCCTTCTGTAAATGAATTTCACAAGCCCAAATCAAATAGATTCGAATCACAGAAGGAGTAAAGGGTAGGTGAAACTGAAACCCTAGCTCTGATTCACAAAAACTATAGATGAAAATTCTTGATAATCTGATAGATTGAGAGGGTTGAGAGGGTGTGAATCAAGTGGGTTTCTTCCTTTGTTGTGTTCCTCTCTCAGAGAGAGAAAGTAGAGTGATGCCTCCAAAGGCGACGAAGAAGAAGATACGAAACTTGGGGGAAAATGTGTGGGGAGACTATATATGATAGAGAGATGCTTGCGGGCAAAGCAAATGTTTGGAGAGTCGTACGTCACGATAATCGCAGAGTTGGACCGCCATAGACCTCGTGACACACTAAAATGCGCTTGTTTGCCGCAAACGCAACCCTGGTGAAGTGCTGACCAAGTGTTTTTTTTTTTTTTTTTAAATCGGAATCGAATGCCGGATCGGCTTCATACGGTTTCAAGAATTGGGATCGGCTCCTGCCAATCCGGATTGGAATCGCCTCGAATTCTGGCCGATCCAACTCGTTCCTCCTTTTACAAGAACAGTATGGTTTGGCGGTAACTTGGGATATTGCCCATATCCATGAAGTTTTATCCATTGTGCCATGGATTCAAGCGTGGAATTGCTTTTCTTAATGAAGTAATCATGGTTTTTCACCGCGCTCTTTTTGAATTTCTATCTCCACAAGCGATTAAAATAGTCACTCGGCATTTTTGGGGTAAAACTGTGTAGTTTTCATCCTCAGACCTTGCACATACATAATGGAGATGTGTATGTTACCCATGTTGAAGTATAGTTTAGCTATTTTTCCTAATGCAAATTCTTGATATGGCAACTCCATGCTTGCTAAATTTAGACTTGCTGATTTCAATGATGTTGGTGTCGGCGAGGCTTTGACTATCAAATTTGCTAGAAGCAATGTCAAAAGGCTATGAAGAGATTTCTATTGCAAGTGACAACAAGGGTGTGATTGGTCATTTACATAGGGTATCATTACGCATCTCATCCGAAGATCCAATCCATCTTAGAGGATACTTTTCACTTGTCTACATACTTTTTAACTTGATTGTTCAATCATGTTCTAAGAGGGAGTAACATATTGGTTGACTTCCTAGTTAGGAGGACACTATCAGTGACATATACAACTTTGTGGTCAAGTTTTGATCCATGGATGCAGGAGATATATTCTACTATTTCTATGAGTTTTACACATTAATATGACTAAAGAGTAGCCAAAAAAAAAATAAAGTCCCTAGCTAATGGACCTCCATTAATCATTCTAGGATCGAGAATTTTTTAAATTAGAATAAATAAAATGAAAAGAACAAAGACTTCCACGTGGCTATTAAGTTTTTCTTCTTAGACCAGTAAAAATTGATTTTATATTATTAAATTAATTAAACAAGGAAAAAGATAAAAATAATAAAGGAAAGGGTTTCATGCGGAGTGTAGTTTTGCACCAATAGGAGTGGAGAGGTGAATCATCTAATAGGAATGGCCATTTATTTTGTGTGTTTTTGTGTGTGTGTGTGTGTATGAGAGAGAGAGAGAGAGAGAGAGAGAGAGAGAGAGACTATGTATAGGATTCACGGGAGGATGTGAGAGGTTGTGCACAAGAATTTACATATTGGCATCTCGTGCTTTCTATCCAAAAGTAAAAATAGAATAGCATTTATAAGATCTAAAATAGGTTATAAGAATCAATATTAATCGGAATTAAGATTGATTGATTCCACAAATTCTAAGCAAGCATATTAAATTGCATTTTATTTCTAATTCTCCATACGATTTTAGTTGAAAAACCAATTGGCATTAATGACACACTTTTAGAAAGAAGAATACTACTTGGACGTGTGGCCCTAGGAGGCAAAGGCATCAACAAGAGATAGATATTTTGAATTTCACAATGGTGGAGCATCATTTTACCCCCTTTATATCTGGGTGCAAGGGCCACACGATTTTTTTTCCCCAACATTTTTTTACTAAACTTTAAAATATACCAATCCTCAAAAATAGACCATATATAAAATCAAGAATTGACCAACTCCAACCTAGTTTCTACAAATCTGAGGATGCCCAAGTGAATGCTAACTAACAAAATGGATGGTTCTGGGTCAGGAGCTCGTTGACTAACCAGCTTCCACCCCAGAAAAATCTCAGGATGGCCATGCTTGACCGTAGGAAGAATAAGATAGCAATTGTAGAGGCTGCATGAAACCTGAACCAACTCTGCCTTGCCTTCTCTTTCCAACAGTCAGCCACACTCCTTTTCTTGCTGCTCAAGGTAGAAGGAAGTCAAGTCATACATAGTTTTTGGCTATTCTTATTTTAATAATGGGAAACGTCCTGGGGGCTGAGGTGGACCCAATGACATATAGGCATATCTTATGGGCAAGAGATAGTGACTTGGTCATGTGACCTTGTTTTGGAGATCAATAAGAATGTGTGTTGGAGCATCAACATAGATGGGATTCTTAATTTCAGAGAAGGCATAGTGGTAATCTCGTAGGCTCCTTTGTCTGAGCACAATAATGACATGATCACGTAGCATTCTTTTTCTCATGCTTTATATCTTTATATAGATATATATATATATATATATTATTGATTAAACTGTCATGTTAGATACATTTACATTGAGTTAATATTAAATAAAACGGAGAAAAAAACACTACCCATCTAGCATACCCCATGCCCATACATAACTCTTGTTTTCAAAAGCTATGAAAAGATACTCCTACCCCCTGAAAGCATTTGGACATGAGAAATACAAACGGGTAGCATTCTTCCTTCCTAAACAAAATAAGGGAAAATGGTTTGGGTTTTGGGGGGGCGGGGGGTTGGTGAGGACTCAAATCCTCTATGGTGATGAGTGGTAATGAGGATCCAACGGTGGAAAGGGCCCCTACATGCACCCTAGCCATTGGATCTCATTGCCGTTCACTGCCTCCCAGAGGATTTTTGTGCAAAATATGGCCCGGTCCCTATACCCAGACAATTGGAAGGCAAAATGACCACCCCCAATCCCATGAAATTTAAAATGATACTCCAATATTTCTTCATGCATTCCCATTGGCTCTGTGCTCATACTGAAATCTTTTTCTATTTTTCTTTATTCCTCTGTAATAAAAAAATGTAAGAGAGCCTGAGAGCACCCAAAAGTCAATACAAAGAGAGGTTTCGCCACTCGCGGAACCTTCATCGAGCTTTCCTGGAATCTTCATCCCTGTGATTTAAGAATTATACATATATTCTCTCTCTTCAATCTTCGATTTCAATTCCAAACCTAAACATTCCCATCTCTGAAATCTGAATTATTTCTCTCTTCTTTTCTTACAAGGAATTTCAAGATATGGCTTCAAGATCCAACATTCTGGTCACTCCACAAATACAGGAATCACAAGCCAAAATTTCCTCTCCTCTGCTACAGAATTTCGGTTATGTATGGAAAGTAAATGGAGAATTGAGCGAGCTTTCTTGTACCCCGGAAAGAATCAAAGACCCCCTTTGTTTCTCTGAGGAAGCACAAGCAACCGATGCTCTGCTCAAACTATACCTCAGAGACCTTAAAGATGTAGTTTCTTGTGTCATCGCAACATTGGATGAGTTCATTGGTGAAGCTAAACAAAGAAATCTAGAACAGAACAGAGGGAGAAAGCAGGTAAGAGAACATTTCTTCTTCTCATTAGAAAACAAGATTTCACATCGGAAAGAGATTGGACCAACCATTAATGAAATCAAGGATAAGCTAGTTAAAATTGAAAATAAGCTTGAACGCTATTACTTGATGGGTTCAGGCCTTAGGAGGGATCAAGAATTGGAGAGGAAAGTACAGAGTGTTTCATTCATGAGTACTAATTCTGGGTTCTCAATTGATGACTCTGGTGAGTCTGATCTTCTTCTTGGCAGGAAGGAAGATGCAAATATCATTCTAAAGATGTTGACTTCGAATGAATTTGATCGACGGGAAGTTCCAGTCATCACCATTGTCGGCGATAAAGGGATTGGAAAGACAACTCTAGCTCAACTGGTTTATAATGATCTAAGTGTAGAAAAGCATTTTGAAATAAGAGTATGGGTCTCTGTTTCAAATGCTTTTGATGTTATCAGTTTAACTACTGCAATTCTAGAGTCTGTGACTCTGAATCATAGTAAGCTTAAGTTCATAGAACCATTTCAATGTGAGCTTCAGAGAATACTAAGAGGGAAGAGATTTATACTTGTTTCGGATGATGTATGCAATCGAAACCTTTTTTCTTGGAATGCATTGCGAGCTCCATTCCTATTTGCAGACAGGGAAAGTAGGATTATTGTAAGTACTAGGAGTGAAACAGTGGCATCCATGATGAACCCAATCCACACTCTTAATCTCCAAGTTTTATCAGAGGAATACTGTTGGTTATTGTTCAAGAAAAGGTTATGTACTAAGGAACATGATATACATCCAGGATTAGAAGCAATTGGTAGGCAAATTGTACAGAAATGCAAAGGATTGCCTGAGGCAGTGGATGCTGTTGCAAATCACCTGCAAAATAAAGTAGATAAGCATGAATGGGAAATGATCTTGGAAGATGATTGGTGGGTTCCTGAGGAAAACAAATAATATGAAAGGTTGAGCTTTAGTGTTCTATATGTTGTTAAATTTAAGAAACCTCCTTTCTTGATTTGTTTGATCTGAAGCAAGTAAAGTCTTCCTATCTTTGTAAATGATAATATTTATCATAAGTAGGGAGAAAATTTTGTTAATCATTATTTTTAGAAAAAAAACATATTTTCAAAAATATTCAAAAAAGCAATGTTACAGTGTCTTAGTTCACCATTTTGGTTGCAATAAATTCTCTTAAAACATCAGCAACCACTGATAAAAAAATTTGCTACCCGGGTTGCAAATCACCCAACAACTTGGATAAAAAACACCAAACAACAAACACAGTGATGGCAATGACGAACTTCCTCTGTCCAGGGACCTTCTTGTCAGTTGCTTCCACAGGTTGAAGAGGAACTGGTAAGTTTTGCTTGACAGATGCTTCAGAAACAGTATTAATACGACCACTGCCTGCAGCATCACAATGGACTCTGGCAGTTATCCGACCAAGGGAACTATGTCTCTCCAAGTTCTTTTCCAGCCCGCAATCCTTATCACAGAAAAACTCTATGCCCCTCCTTCTGTAACACTCAACGGTCCAAGAAGAAGAAGAAGAACTACAATGGCAATTTCGGTTAACCTGAACCAGACAAGGTGGGCAGTTCCCAGAATGACACAACTCCTTACAGTAGTGAATGTGAAATAACCCACAGGGAAGAGGCTTACCACAAATCTGCGAGCACCTCGGGATTGGGTACCTGCAACTCTTTCTTTCATTCTGTATCTTCGTTTTGCCACAGTAGCAGGTCTTAATCGACAGTTCGCAATCCCCACATGAACCAGGATGGCAACTTTTGCTGCAGTAATGAAACCCACAGGGAAGAAGCTTACCACAAATCTGTGAGCACCTCGGGGTTGGGTACCTGCAACTCTTCCTTTCATTCTGTATCTTCGTTTTGCCACAGTAGCAGGTCTTAATCGAAAATTCGCAATCCCCACATGAGTTAGGATGGCAATTCTTGCCACAGTAATGATTTCCACAAGCAAGTTTCTTGCCACAAGTGGAATTACATGAGATAACATCATCAATTGGCCTCTGATCCTTAACAAACGCTTTACAAAAAAGAAACTCTGTCTTATTCTTCTTGCAGAAACACGATATTTTGATTGAAACTTGACAAGGTTCACACGGTCCCTGGTGGCAAATCTGCTTACACCTGTGACGAAGCCCACATTCCAGAAGCTTGTTACAGGGCTTCCTGCAATTAAGTTCGGAATTCCGATCGGAGCATTTTGTCTTAATCGTCTTCTTCCCACAAGGGCACCGCCTGGGTGGAGCAAAAGCTTTACAAGGTGGGCATGGACCTGGGTGACACTGCAAGACACAGAGATGGGGGCACCGATCATGATCGTTGCCGTTGCCATTGCCATCGACACCGCCTGCAACCTCCCTCTCCAATGGCTTCCCACATGGCTCTCCACATGAATGCGGCGTCAGATTCAAATCTCTACGAGGGTTTGGCATTTTCCCACAGAAACAAACGTATCGAATCTCCTTCGCGGTCAGAAGTCGCAGAGACTGGCAACCAGGACACCGCCAATTGACACCCTGGTTCTCCTCCACAGACGAATCAACGGAAGTCGATACTCGAGCCCATTTCTTTATACAACTGAGATGGAAAATGGAGTAACAGCACGAGCACGACCAGATTCGGGCACACTTCCCTACCATTTCATAACAAATCATGCATTCAATCGCCCTTTTTGCAAGCTTATCTTCAATTTCAAGGACAAGTTGCGGGACATCTTCCGGAGTCTCTGGTTCATTCTTCGGATACGAAGGCAGAGCCGTGTAGCTTCGCCGAACAGATCCTCCTCTATGGCGACTCCCAGAAGAGGCGGAACTGTAATTTGAGTCCCCATTGTTTCCACTGGGATTTGAATTGAAACTCAAAGGTGATTTCATGGCAGTAGCAGTAGATGATCCTCTAGGAATCCACTCTTGACCGGTAGTACTTCGATCATTCCGGCGTCGATAGCCCATTGTCTGAGGGACCCGAAACAACTAAACCCAAACCCCAAACACAACCCCTTCTGTGTATCAACTGAAACAAGCCCAATCGAATAGAGTTTCACAGGAGTAGAGGGGGTGAAGCTAAAAGTCCAAAAACTATTCGAGACTCATGGAGGACAACAGATGGACATACCTGATACTTTGATGGACTGAGGATATGAATCAGTTGGGTTTCTCTGTTGTGGTCTACTCTTTAGTTTCTCTCCGAGAGAGAGAGAGGCATTGAAAGGGGCAATCGGTCATACCTCAAACCATGCTGTGGAGCCTGTGGACTGTAGAGTACATAGAAGAGGGATGCTTGCAGGCAAAGCAAAGCAAAGTGTTTTTTTTTTTTGGATAAAAGTAAAGCAAGGCATATTTCCTTCACTTTTTCCCTTTTCCTTTCCCC
>NC_056557.1:9663565-9664774 GCF_013358625.1 Macadamia integrifolia
GTCTCTCTCTCTCTCTCTCTCTCTCTCTCTCTCTCTCTCTCTCTCTCTCTCTATCTATCTATCTATCTATCTATCTATCTATCTATCAGTGTGTGTGTGTGTGTATGTGTATTGTAAACTAACCCTTTTCATTTTCACTCTCTTGGCAATTGCTTCTTCCAAATCCCTAATGGAGTTCTTCCAACCGACAAAGCAATTGAAGGTCCTCTCATTCACCAATTCTCTCTAAAACCCATAAATGGTTGAATACTATATCTTTAGCAGATATACAAAGCGCGTCCTCGGATGCATCACCATTATAAGTGCCATCTTTAGTTGTTCTATGGCTACTCTTGAACCAAGGTAATTACTAGTATCATCTTTCCTTCTTCATTTCCATTTAGCTGCACGAATGATGATACAAAATTGAAAAGAAAACCTATATTATTAGAAATTTATTCATCATGGATACTTAATGATTGCAAAAATGTGCAGAGGAAGTTGTTTAATTGACAATCCTATATATATATATATATATATAGTTTCCATTTACTCCCATGACATTCATTTGAGATCATATTCCTTTAATATTGGGCATTGATGTAAGACTAGATCACTATATATATATATATATATATATATAAAATTTGACTGAATAGGGAAAAATATGAGATCTCACAAACCGTAGTTCTAATGGGGCTGAAGCTTGAAGCAGATGAAAGTCTTATATGGGTCAACAAGCCCTCAAAAGATGAGACAATTCTAATGTTGAATTGAGAGTTATGTTGTTAACATGAATTAGGAAATTTGACAACTTTCGATATCTTGAGATTTTAGTCTCCGGTGAACCTCAAATTTGGAATGGGTAATTATGAATGATGAATGAAAAATGAAACTTAATGGATATTCTACAGTTACAGTAGCAGCAGCTACAAGCCTTGGTTGGCCTTCAATCTAGGGTCGAAGGTCGCCCTTTGGGGCCTTAATAAAACCCTAAAAGGGTTTAGCTAATGGCCGGCTGGCTAGGCTGGGAGATATTGAAGAAATCAACTAGGCATCAAAACCCTGACAGCTCCAATTGATTCTGTCCTCTTAAGCTGATTATGATATATGATCAGTAGGTGGGCTTCAAATCTTCAAATAGTCTTACAATCTCTCTAACACTCTCACAAATTGAAACAAAGAAGAAAATAAAAGAAAGTAAAAAAGAGAATCAATTGGGGGGGGGGG
>NC_056557.1:9664794-9697141 GCF_013358625.1 Macadamia integrifolia
CCCCCCCCCCCCCTTTTTCAGGATTGGAAAGACAACTCTAGCTCAAATTGTTTATAATGATCCAAATGTAGAAAAGTATTTTGATATAGGAGCATGGGTCCCTGTTTCAAATGCTTTTGATGTTTCGAGTTTAACCAATGCGATTCTAGAGTCTGTAACTCTGAATCACAGTGGGCTCAAGTTCATAGAACCACTTCTAAGAGGGAAGAATTTTTTACTTGTTTTGGATGATCTATGCAATAGAAGCCCAGTGCTTGGAATACCTCGCGAGCTCCATTCCTAGTTGCAGACAGGGGAAGCATGATTATTGTTACCACTAGGCGTGAAAGAGTGGCATCCATGATGAACCCAATCCAAACTCATAGTCTTCGAGCTTTGTCGGAGGAAGACTGTTTGTTATTGTTCAAGAAAATGGTATGTACTGATAAACATGATATACATCCAGGATTAGAAGCAATTGGTAGGCAAATTGTACAGAAACGCATGGGATTGCCTGGGGCAGTAGATGCTGTTGCAGATCACCTGCAAAATAAAATAGATAAGCATGGATGGGAAATGATCTTGGAAGACGATTGGTGTGTTCCTGAAGAAAACAATAGTGTGTTAAGGTTTATACATGTAAAGAATAGCCTCCCTTCCTGATTTGTTTGATCTGAAGCAAGTAAAGCCTTCATATTCTTTGTATGAGTAACCCCCCCCCCCCCCCCCCCAATTTTTTCTCTTTGTTCTTGGTGGGTGGGAGTGGGGGGGATTTGGGGTTGCATTTGGGCACCCATTCTTGGATCACATTCAACAATTTCTGAAAATGATATCCTAGAATATGTCCTTGAGAAAGTTTTGCTCATAATGGGAATTGTTTTTGGTTGCTTTCCTAGCAGAATAAAAATCTTTTTTGAGCAGGCATGGAGGAGGAGCCTGTGAATTTACAAGGGCAAAGGACACTGAAACAGAAATCAATAATGAGAAAAAGAGAATAAATTGTTAAAGCCAATCTTGACGACTTCCAGTCATATGTGAACAAAAAGCCATTGCAGTGCTCTCCTTCCTTTTCGAAGACAATGTATGTTAAAAGAGCAGATGACCATCTACGTTGATTCTATGCTAAAACTACTTAGTCAACTAGTCTTTTAACAACTTTCCTGTTATGTTTTGCCTCCAGATATGGTCCTCTGAAATATAATCTGGCTGAATTGTTTCATCTTTCTTAGAAGAACTAAATCTTGCAGGAAAATGGGCCTCTCAAACATAGTGGTGGAATGTGACTGTAGAACTGGTTTGATGATAAAGTCCCTCTTCTTTCTTCTTCTTCTTCTTCCTTTTTTTTTTTTTCATGTAAAAATTAGATTTTGGGGACTTTGATTACAAGACAAATACCTTTTAAATACTACAGGAAATCTCTCTTTCGAATTAACCTCGTTAACAGGCATGAACTAGGATTCACTTTCTGTTCAAGTGATTTTTGTTAGTTTGACCCTTCCCACCCGGGTGAGGGATTTTTTTGTAGCACTATAATTTGCTTGTTCCATTTTCATTTCAATTTTGTTTACTCCCAAGAAAAAGAATGTTTGGCTTCAAGTTTAGTCTGATAATCTATGTTAAAGCTGTTATTTCATTGCCTTTGCTTTCCAGGTGGTGCTTCTCATATGCTTTGGCAAGAAACCCAAATTTACACTCGTTGCCTTTTTCTTTGCATTTCAAACTCCAAAATGAAGAATTAGACAGGCTATGCTGAACATGAAATATCTGTTTTCATAAACAATTACAAATGCTTTCTTTCATTACAAGAGCCACTTCTAATGAATCTTATATAATGAAGAAATGAAAATAACTACGCTGATACGGGCTTGGAAGAATTCAACCCCATAAACTGATTTATAAGGTGAGGGGACCCAATATCATATCAATCCACATCAATTCCCTTTGGAAACTGATGTGAGATCAACCCCACAGATGGCTGATATGGGACCATAAAATACACTTCCATATCGATTAGCGTTAAAAGCTTTCACTGCTTCAGCTTAGTTGTCACAGTTCTATACCCTTGTCTTCTTCCCTAAAGATCTATCAAAGTGGTCTTCTCTCATACTTATTAGATTTCAATCAAGTGAAATGGTAGGCTTAGCTGCTTGAGTCTCATTTGTAACAATAACAAAAACCAATTAGGAACATTTCTTAATGTGGGTTACATGCCTTCTTGTTGTTGCCTGCAAGCTTCAGTTGTTCCATAAGGAATTTGATAATAAAAGTGGATCAAGAGTGGATTGCTCTCCCCTTAACTAGAATAAACTGAAATTTTAGACCTCAAAAACCAGCTCCCATGAGGGTGAAGGCTGTGTACAGTAGCATTGTGCCCAACACTGTGTGTGCCTCTCTCCTCCTCTCTTGGAAGAGTTTCTCCTGCCCCTCCTCACTGGTTGAGCCGGTAGCTCCGGGAAAGCTGACGTCCTCCTCTCCTACGGCTGCAGCTCAAAATAGTTAAAGCCTATATCTGAAAGGATCTATATATGGCATTTTATGGTAATTGTGGTTAAACATGGCAACTAAAATAAGATTTAGAAATGAAAGAATGGAGACTGAACCGGTTCAAAATCTGATCAAAATCAGCCGATTCGATTGCAAGTCGACCTGGGCTAGTTCCTACTAACCCCTCTTTCTGTTTTGGAAGACCAAAATCTTGAAAACAGATTTCCAAACCAAAGTTGTCATAAAAAATGTTCCATGCAACAAAAATATTTTTCTATTTTTCGAAAACATATTTTTTTTGGTAATGATTTCAAAAACATTTTCAAATGGGGCCTTGAATGGTAAGAAAACCAGCATCTCAAAGCTCTTGAGTTCCAAATGTGAAAAAGAGATAAATTACATTCCATAATCACAACAACTGTTAGCAAAAACGCTCATTTTAATTGCATTTTCATTTTTTACAAACACGTTTTTCCGTATGTTTTCTAAAGATATGGGAAAAAAAAAACTGCAAACGGCAAGCATTCCCATTCTAAACACGTTTAAAATACGCTCCCCCCCCTTTTTTTTTTTGGCGTTTTTTAAGACTTGACTTCTTGTATGTTTCCCAAATATAAGAACAAAAAAAGGGCAAACGACAAGCATTCCGCTTTTTCGGGGGGGGGGGTGTTCTTAAGACTCGACTTGTTGAACATAACAACAACAACAACATCCAAAATTTTATCTCAACTTAATTGGGTTGACTACTTGACTTTTTGAACATAATGTCTACTTAATTGACCATATCTCTCTTTCCCAAACTTCAGTCGACCTGGTTTTTTCTCCAACATGAAGTTAACTCAATGGTCTATATTTCTCATGATATCACTTCAACTCAAATTCAATGCATGACCCCAAAAATTGAGCTACAAAATGATACATTTGCTAAAAAAAAGTTTTAAAAGTGATGACTCTCAGCTCCAACTGAGCATGCGTCATTTTGAGAGTGTGTTGACTATGTTGACAACAATGAACAACATCATAGCTAAGCCACATTGCTCAATAAAGCTTTAGACATGTGTAATATATGAATTTAGAATTGGTGTTTGATTATATTCAATGATATATCTTTGAACTTATAATGAGTCCTAGATATATATGAATCAATATTGAATATTATAGTTGTTTTTAACATTAGATGCATATATTCATGTAATAATTCCTTAATTCATATGAGTATACTATAGCTTTCTAGTCTCTTTTATTTAAAATCTACACGTTTTCCATTTTTATCATTCTTTATTTATTTTTGTTGTATCCTTTGGAATTTTTCACTATTTAAAACTCGTACTATCCGTTTTCGTTTCCCCTTCCCTCCCCGGTTATTACAAATAGGGCAAGGGGATTCGCAATTCTCTCTCTCTCTCTGTCTCTCAACATCCAACATAATCAGGCATAATTTTTATCGGACATGGATCCTCTCAAGTGCACTAGCCCCTCTAATGCGTATTGAATGGTTGGCAACACTGGGGCACACTCCCTAAATGTCTCCCAATTGTCCAATGTGTATTGGAGGGGCTGGCACACTTGAGAGGATCTTGTTTTCCAATGGTTAGTAAGTTAGGACCATGGTTCTCTCTCTCTCTCTCTCTCTCTCTCTCTCTCTCTCTCTCTATATATATATATATATATATTAAAAAATAGGGATAAATCTATTCGATACAGTTCGATCCAAGGTGATCTAAATTGATATTGACCTTGACCGATCTCAAGAAATGATTAGATCGATGTCGGCCTTGAGAGGATGCTTTAAAGAAAATCACTATTTGGGTTAAGAGTAGTCTGATTGAGGTAAACTAAGAATTTGTCTTAGTTGAACTATTTTCAACTTTTTTTTTTCATTGGGCCAAAATTAGAGATGAGATCAAGGGCCAGTTTGATAACATTTCTGCCGTTTCTGTTTCAAAAAACGGCAGAAACATAAATTTTTGTTTCTAGAAACAGAAATGGAATTAAAGATGTTTGATAAGTCATGTTTCTATAAGTCGATAGTACCCATCGAAAGAATGGCAACGAGTCGTTTCCAGAATCGCCTAGGTCGTTTCTTGAACCATAAATAGGTAGAAATTTATATTTCTATTTCTGAAAACAAGTGAAACGAAATAGTTTTATCAAACGCTTTTTGTTTCGTTTCTACCGTTTCTATGAAACGTTATCAAACGGGCCCCAAGTTTTCCTCCATGGAGACTATCGCAGTTTTTTCTACCATAGTTTGATAAAACGGGAAAGAAAAAAAAAATTGTTTAATATGGAAAATAACATTAAAAATAAATAAATAAACATTGAGATTTAAAATATACTAAAAAAATGGCATAAATGTAATAACAACATGACATATTAATATTAATTAAATATTCAATTTTGGGGCCAACACGGCCCTTGCCACCACCACCACACCATTGTGGACCCACCACACATGGCTCATAGGAATAGCAGAGTTTCTACCCGGTTTTCCTTGCCCGCCATCAACTACACTTGTTAGCCCATCATTTGGATAATAGCGCTAGCATCCTCAAGGACAGAAGCAATGAGACCGTGGATCAGATTCACATATGAGAACAATTTTGTAAGTTTCTAATATGTGGATTTAGAATCTACTTGCTCTATTTTCATTTAATAGATTTTAAATCCATGAATCAATGACATATGAGATTATTCTCATAGGTGAACCTAATCCGGATTCATAAGCAATAGTCATCCTTGGTTTGCGTCTAATGTAAATATAAATTTTTATTTAGGAGATATTTTCTCTTGTTCACGGGATCTCTGTGTCTTGGGATTGAAATCAAGAACAAAACAATATCGATTTCATATATTAGGAGACAGAGGAATAATGATCTTAGATGGGTGGATGAACCCTATTTCATGAGTGGAAGAAAACTTTTCCCTTTTTTTAAGAATATAAGAAGTATTGCTAATTGGGGAAAATATTGCTTGAATGCCCTTGTATAGATTCCTATATACCCTTCTCACATAATAAATAGTGGGGTTCTCTCTCTCTCCTATTTTGATCATGTAGGCCCTATATGGACTTTGTATAGATGATACCATTTTTAAACCCCTCCTTAGTGCATGTTTCAAGGCAAGAACAACTAAACAAATTGGCCTAGGCAAACAAAGCAACCAAGTTCTTATTAGGAAAAAAAAAACCAAGTGGGTGGTATTAGATCAAATAAAATCTCATGTGAGTTGACTTTATATGGGTGATACCATTTTCCAACCCCTCCTTGGTGTTTCAAGAGAGGACCAACTGCCTCAACCATTGGCATAATCAGAAAAAACAACCAAGTGGTGAGAATAGATCAAACAAAACCTCATGTGAGTTGCTGCATTGTGGAGAGGAGAAGTTGACTCCGGCTTGAACCAGTACGATTTCTATTACAATTTCATGGGGTGATTTTTATTTCTGAAATTGTTCGGTTTAATTTTTGCATCTTATTTCAATGAAATAGAAATCAAAATGAATATAAAATTTGAATCAGCTAAACAGTTGTAATTGATTTCATTCTTGATATTTTCTTTGATCTTTGATCTTTGATCTTTGATCTTTGATGAGAACATGGTTAATTTGATGAACAGAACAATAATTTCAAGTTAAAAATATACATCACCCTTCACTTTTAATGGTCACACCACCAACCCCTTATTGGCCCCACCCCGCTCTGCCCAGCCATCACCCATCACCTCTGCCTCTACCCTGCCACCACCAACCAACTGTTTCTTGACTCTGCCCCCACTACTACCACCACCATCACCATCCTCCAAATGAAATATAGAAAATCTATTCTCAAAAATTAAACAACTAAATAGATTTTATATTCTTAAAATATTTCAAATTGATGCAAACAAAACAATTTCAAGGAAGAGCAAAAGTCTATTTCTCTACTATTTCATAACATTAATTCAAAATTGAAAAAAAAAATCATACCAAATATAGCGTTCGTCTTTCTCTTCTATCGTATTATGTTGACATTTGACATTTTTTTTTTTTTTAATAAAAACTTCTTTCTCTTCTGTAACATTAAGTTGACATTTTTTTATCATAAAAAATACTAAGTTGACATTCGACGATTCTAAATTTGATTCGTTAGGTTGCTGATCTCTGACTCGCTCAAGGGCACGAAGCTTCCACGAAATGCTAAAATATAATACAAAATAAACTTTTCACCAAAAGGTATGAAATCAATAAAGTTGGAATCTTTTCTTGATTATGGATGTCAAAATGACCAAAGTTGGAATCTTTTCTTGATTAAAAATCATTCACTCGGACTAGATAAGAAAATCAATAAAATTATATTATTTTTTCATATTTTAATGAATGTGAGTAATAAATTTAATTTTTCTATAATTTTCGAATAAAGTTTGATGAATTATGACCCTAATAAATAAGGCTTTTTTTGTTGGTGAAAAAGTAAAAAGTTAACTACAACATCTAAAATATAATCTAAACAAAATATGAAATTAAATAAAAATCGAAACCATATTGAGTTAGTTCGATTTTGATTTTACCTTCTGTATCTTGAACCGAATAATCCAAACCGAACCAATCGACACCCTTAAACAATCTTCAATTTGTGTCAATGCACCCAAACTATAGCCTCAAACATCCCTTTACAGAATCACTTAGATGAGCCCCATGTGTTCAATTTTCAATTTCAAATTCAAATTATTTACCCTACCATCCAATGCCATACAAACCCTTTATTTATATATATGAAGGCAGCTCATGCAGGTTATCACTATAATTAGATGGAAAAAGAAAAAAATAACCTCAACTGGAGCTTCTGCATATTGATCAATCTGTTTTGAAAGTGCGAAGTAAAGGGAACGAGGTGGGCTCATGCAGGTTATCTCTTTTCTTCATTTCTCTTGGGCACAAGGGTGAGTGCTCTCATTCATCTCTCTAGCTTTGGGTTGTGGCATGTTTCTCCCTTGCTCAAGAGAAGAAAAAGAAAGGTGAGGATACATTGTATTTATGAATCTATTTATCTTTGTGAATTGTTTTTGTAGTCTCTACTCTCTAGCATTGACACTTTGAAAGAATTATTGTAATAGATTTAATTATATTCCCAATCAAATTTTATCAATTTTTTGTTTCTATTTCCCCTTCTTGTGATTATTTCTTGATGAAATTTTGAATTTTAGTTTTGAGAAAATCTCGTTGAAACAACTAAACCCAAATCCCAAGTTCCCAAACCCTTCAGTATATGAACTGAAACAAGCCCAAGAGAATAGAATTGAATCACGTGATTTTTTTTTTTGGTCATAAACGAGAATGCTTTTTATTGAAAGAAAGAATGGTTGAATCACATGATGAGTAGATGGAGATTGAAGCTAAAAGTCTAAAACCCTAGCTCCGACTCCTCTTGAGCAGAAGATGAAACAGGTAAAAATATTCCTGATAATCTTGATACATTGAGGGATATGAATCGGTTGGGTTTCTCTATGAGTTAGAGAGAGAGAGAGAGAGAGAGAGAGAGAGAGAACAATTGGTCTCAAAAGCTTTAGGTTGCGTTTGGTGGCCATCCAGAAAAACGTTTCTAATGTTTTTCCATTCCATGGGAATAAAAAAAAAGGGAATAAAACGTTTGGTGTCAACTTGGTATTTTTCAATTTTTTTTGAACGAAAATGTGAAAAAAAAAACACTAAAAACGCAAAATGATGGAATGACGAAACCTTGTTCTGTCATTTCAGTTTTGTTCCAAATACAAAAAAAGTGTACTAGGGTAATCGTTCCTGAAACATGTTCACCAAACACCATTTTTTTTTAAAACAACATTTTGACACAGAAATTACAAATTATGTTTTTTTACACGAAACATCGTTTCTAGAACTGAATGACTACCAAACGCAGTCTTAGAATCGACAGTTCTAGAATAAATGAAATCAGGAATGTGAAGGCTGAGGCCCCCACATTAATTAGATTGGGTCAACTTTATAGATGACAACAACCAATGAACTTTCTTAGAACCATGAAGCATTGGGTCTAGAATTTTTCAATGCTTTGCTTTGTGATGTGACCTCCTTTGTTTGATTCCAATTGGTCTCAAACTTGACATGTGCCAATGGAATTGATAGCCTAACGGAAAGAAACCCTTACCCCATCACCATTCAAGTTGATTGGTTGTGAATTCGAATTAACACACCCCATTATCATTTGTTGGTCTTATAGAAGCACTGCTTGTCACATGGGGGCTTCGGTTTGGGGCTATGCTCACTACCATTGAGCACCCACAAAAAAAAAAAAAAAAAAACTTGACATGTGAGCAGAGGCTTTGGATCTTATCTGTCCACAAATTTCAATCCTTATGACTAACCACATGGTAGAATTATGTGCCCATCAAGGAGCTATCATGTTTTTTTTTTTTTTTTTTGGTAGAAAAGGATATCTCATGTTGGACGATGGTTCAACCTGGTCTTTTTGTCAGCTGTTTAAGGGATTGAACCCTAAACTCTCTAAAAGAGTATCAATTTCCAGTCCGAACCAGTTGGATCAACCAAATTTGATCGATTGGTTTGGTTTTGATTTGGGGTTTTGTGAAACTGATAGAAACCAAACCGAAACCGAACCTGAAAAAAGGATAAAATGCATTATTTTCAATATTCTGTAATGTACATCAATGAAAAACAGAAACCAAACCGGTAACAACCTGATAAAAAATCGAAACGAATCAGATCAAAACAAAATTCGTATTGGTTTTGATTTGACCCACTTTTAACTTAAAACCGATTCAACCCAACCAAAACTGGACTGAACCAAACTAACCAATTGACACCCCTACCTGAGCTGCCTCTTTAAGCAGTAGTGTACATTTTCCAAAACCAGGGCAATTTACTTATGAGCTATAATGAATTTGGAAGATCAACAGAGAACTTGCGAATAGGAAACCACATGCAAATATGAAACCACTTGCAATTGAGGCTATGCGACTGCGTAGTCCCATGCCACCCTAGGAAAAGATAGAGACAGGAATGGAAGAGGGATTTTCATATCCTTGATTGGGAATTAACTAAAAATCTCAAGTTTGAATGGGTGAAAAGCATCTTGATGCTGAGCTTCTATGAATTACCACCCTCTTACTTCAAGCTCTTAAAAATCTCGGGGTGGGTCGAAACCAACAAATTTCGAGCAAAATTTCCAGAACCTAGAACTATGGTTTCTTGTATTCTTATCCTTCTCCCAAATGAAATGAATTTGGTCAGTCTATGAAGCTCCCAAAATCGATGGGAAGGCTTAGGAACCCCACAGATCCTAAGACAATAAAGTTGCAGAATTTGACTACATTTGAAAATCTAGAGAATTAAACTACTTGAGAACATGACTCAACTTTGAAGGATTAGCATCTCCAAGGTGAGAGCTAGATATGTAGAAGATCTGTGAGCCACAATAAAGAAGCTGAATATCCTCCATTGATAAATGTAGAGAATCCTTTTTCCTTTCATGTGTTGGAATAGGTATCAGTTTCAAGGCAGGATCAACTAACCGAACGAGCTTACAAAACAACCAAGTGGGTGAGAGGGGGCAATCACTATAATTAGATCAAACAAAACCTCATGTGAGCTGCTGCAGATTGAAACAAAGAAGTGAAAGAGACCTTCAGAGAGACTTGTATGACATTTCTCCGCAGGTGTGGGGTGGGGGGAACCCATACCGTATTTATGAAGCTCACATCACAATTCGTTTTGAAAAATCAAAGTAAATGTAATACCCCACTCCCTATTTCCAATTTACATGTTTGTGATGGTAATGTATATATATATATATATATATATAATAGTTTTATATGTAATTATATATATCAATGTCATTAATGGGAACAAACAAGATAGTTGTTGGGATGGTTTAAAAATAGGAGAAAAGAGACAAAGGGGAGTTAAAAATGAAAGACTTTTTGGGATGGGATGACCATGTACGTATGACATTGCACAAAAAGGAGTAATATAATTACCCGCGAGGGCCTGCACCCATATCTTACCGGATTTGGGGTCGTTACAGTAAGGGGAACGAAACCTCATTGAAGCTGCTGCAGATTGAAACATAGAATTGAAAGAGACCATAAAAGATTTGAATTAGGTTTGTTGGGGCGGTGTGACCCACACGGTTCGCAGCTCACAATCCGTTTTGAAAATTCAAAGTAAAGGGAACAAGGCAGCTCTTGCAGGCTATCTCTCTCCTTCATTTCCTCTTGGGCACAAAAGTGAGTGCTTCCGCTCATCTCTGTGTCTTTGGGTTGTGGTGTTTTTCTCTCTCACTCAAGAGAAAAAGAGAATAAGAAGAAAGGTGCCAAATCTCTTTTGAACAGCTGCAACTGAGGTTAGGATATGTTGTATTTATGAATCTATTTATTTTTGTTAGTTGTTTTTGTTTTTCCAAGAATTGTTATTGCTCTTGATATTTGGTAGTCTCTGGCATTGACTAAGGAGGACTGTAATCTCTATTATTTCTTATAGTGGAAGGTTTGTCTCACTTTAGATGAATTTTTCATGTTAAAACTTTGCATGTTCTTTTGGGATCAGTTTGTTTTGATTTATTTGAGTGACTAATTTTATGCATATTTTCATCATTTTTTTCCTCAAAGCTTTAAGTCTCACTCTTTCAGGCGAGAGAGAGAGAAAAAAAAAATGGCGATCGTGCTGACACTGGCACAGGCAGTGGTGCAAGTCTTGTCAGAAAGGATACTTCTACTCCTGGTGACGGAGGGAAACTTGGTCATGGGAGCCCGTCGAGAGTTTAAATCAATCGGGGATGAGTTAGAAAGTATGAAATCCTTTCTTAGAGATGCAGACAGAAGAAGTGCAACCGAACGTGAAGTTGAAACATGGATAGAACAAGTGAGAGATGCAGCTTACAATGTTGAAGACATCATTGATGAATTTTTGTATCGCATGGATAGCCAGTTTAGTAGGGGAAACCTAACTGGATATGTCAATCAAGTTGTGAAATTCCCAAAGAACTCTTGGGTGAAGCATAAAATGGCCTCCAGGTTAGAAGAAATTAAAGCTGATATCAAAGCAATTAATGACAGACACCAAAGATACAATTTTCGTCACGAAGAGGAACAAGAGGAAAGGTTTCAATGGCTTGGAAAGTCACCACCTTCTGCTGAAAATGATGTTGTGGGAATGGACGGATATGAGGAGACATTGTTATATTGGTTGCAAAGTGAGGAACGGCGAGACTTGATGATTTCAGTGTGGGGAATGGGAGGTTCCGGTAAAACTACAATTGTGGCCAAGGTTTACAATAACAAAGCAGTGAAAAAATATTTCCAGTGCTCTGCTTGGATCACCCTCTCCCAGGAATTTGTAGTCGAGAATCTTTTCAAGTCCATGATCAAAGAGTTCTACAGGGCAGGGAAGGATTTGGTTCCAACTGACATAGATAAAATGGACTACAATGGGCTGGTGAGGACAATTCAGGAGTACTTGCAGCAAAAGAGATATGTAATTGTCCTAGATGATGTTTGGAGTCTTAACTTTTATCGTTGGAGACAAATAAAAGATGCAATTCCTTCAACAAGTAATGGAAGTGCAATAATGCTTACAACTCGGATGAAGGAAGTTGCTTGTCTTTCTTTTGGAATTCCAAACAGTATTCACCACATTCTCCACATTGAACCTCTTCCGGAGAACAAGGCTTGGGAACTGTTCTGTAGAAGGGCATTCACAAATGTTCCTAATCAACGTTGTCCTCCACTGCTTGAGCCCACAGCTCAAAACCTTGTAAAAAGCTGTAAAGGATTACCTCTCACAATTGTGGTTCTGGGTTATCTCATGTTATCCAAGGAAAAGACAGAGTTAGAATGGAAGAAAGTTTGTCAGAACCCTAATTGGGAACTAAGCAACAACCCTAGGTTGGAACGCGAAAAAAACATCTTGCTGCTTAGTTTTCATGATTTACCATACCACCTTAAGCATTGTTTCAAATACTGTTGTGTTTTCCCTGAAGATTACTTGATTAAAAGAAAAAGGCTTATTAGGCTATGGATAGCAGAAGGGTTTGTGGAAAAGATTAAAGACAAGACTCTTGAGGAGGTAGCAGACACTTACCTTGAGGAGCTAGTTTGTCGAAGCATGCTTCAAGTTGTAAAGAAGAACCATTTTGGAAGAGCGAAAAGCGTTCGATTGCACGATCTTATGCGTGAGCTAGGCCTTTCTATATCTAAAGGAGAGAAGTTTTGTGTGTCATATAACAGGGGAGAGGGAGAAGAAGTGGCCAATGCACGTCGCTTAGCAATGCACAAATGTGACGAAGACATTCCACAATGTTTTGATAGGTCAAAGCTCCGCTCGTTCTTTGTATTTGCTACAGAAACAACTATGTCAAGCCAGTCATATGAATTGCCAAAGAAGTTCATGTTTCTAAGAGTCTTGGATCTGCAAGGTGTCCCTATTACAATATTACCAGATGAAATAGGGGAATTGTTCAGTCTAAGGTATTTGAACTTGAGAGAAACTCACATTAAGGAAATTCCGAAAGCCTTGGGTAAGCTTCGAAACCTACAAACTTTAGATGTCTGCGATACCAAGGTAGAGGAACTCCCAACAAGTGCAGTGAATTTGCATAGCTTGTCCAATCTACTTATGTATCATTATGATCCTACAAGATCTAAATCTTTTGATTTTGTCAGCGGAACGAGGGTACCATTTGACATAAGTCAGCTGGAGAGTTTGCAAGTTTTAGCATCTATCGAAGCAGATGATGACATCGTTAGAACACTTGGGAATATGACACAACTTAGAAGAATTGGCATTACAAAGGTGAAGGCCGGCACTCAGGTTCGGCAGTTGTGTGCAACAATACAAAAACTGAATCTCCTTCGCAGCCTATTTTTAATGTCTTGTATTGGGCATGAACTCAATATGAATGATTTGAAGCACCCTCCTCCCCTTCTGCAAAGGCTCACTCTGGTGGGGAAATTGAAGTCAGTACCTAGCTGGTTTGGCTCTCTTAATGATCTAACCTTTTTGTTCTTGAAATGCTCCAAACTAAAGGAGAATCCCTTGCTTAAAATTCATGCTTTGTGCAACCTTCGGCGTCTTACTCTTTCAAATGCATATGAAGGGAATCTCCTGCACTTCCATCCCATGTGGTTCCCTATGCTGAAGATACTAAGATTGTGGAATTTGTCGCAGTTGCATAAAGTAATAATCGAGAAGGGAGCAATGCCTGATATCGAAGATCTATGGGTGGGTGGCTGCTGCATGTTAAAGATGCTACCACAAGGTATTGAATACCTTAGCAAGCTGAAAGAACTAACCTTGGATGATATGCCGGTCGAATTTGTAGACCTGCTGCGTAAAGGTGGCAGGGATCGTCCAAGGATTACCCATATACCTCAGATCAACCATTACTACCGGATATCTGGCAAAATGCATCATGAAAGTTTATCATGATTATATGTTCGAGATAGGGTAAGCCCATTTTGAAACAGTCATAAGTATCTCATTCTGTGTTCCTTCTTTCTATATCTTCTTCAGACAAGTATCTCATTTTGTCTCTTAATTTCTGTTTTCTTTTCTTGCAAAAACCAAACATACCCAATATCTTTAGAACCCCCATGCTCCCATGGTATGTACTCTATTAAGTGGAAATCCTAAAAATTTGTCTTAAGAACAAATTCTAAGATCCTACATGCAGTTACAGAATTTATCAAAGTTTCCATTGTTCACTTTCGCAGGTAACAGAGCAGTGGAAGCAAGCTCCAAAAGGAAGGTATTATGTTATTGGATTCATAGTTTCCGTCCTTAACTGAAGTGGTTCAAGTTGATGGTGAAGATGGCGAATTCAGGTTTCAACCAAGCATTGTTTTTAGACAATAATTTTTTTCATTTTCCCTTGGTGGGGTGGTGGGTTGGGGAGGGAATAGGAAGGATATATTCTATCTGGTAAAGGTGTATGGTTTTGGTTCCAAACTTATTTCTGTCAGCATATTCAGGTTTAATTTGAATTCTTGCATTTAAAAAAAAAAAAAAAAAAAAAAAAAAACAGAGTTTAGTTTGAGTTCTTGATGGGTAGCTTATGCTATGATATCATACAATTTAAAGGTCTTCTCTTTTTATTTTCTGTGGGTGTGTTTCTATGACAGTTTTAGTATTTTAGATTTATTTACAAAAATTATAATAGATTTAATTCTATTCTCAATCAAACTTGGTCAATTTTCTGTTTCTATTTCCCCTTCTTGTAATTATGTCTTAAAGAAATTTGGGTTTTTAGTTTTGAGAAAATCTTGTTATTATTTCATTGTCTGAGAGACCAGAAACCACTAAAACCCAATCCCAACCCCAACCGTGTGTGAATTGAAACAAGCTCAATAGAATAGAGTCGAATCACAGGAGTAGATGGAAATTGAAGCTAAAAGTCTAAAACCCTAGCCCCGATTCCTCTTCAGCAGAAGATGAAACAGATGAAGCAGCTAAAAATATTCGAGAATTACAGAGAACAATAGATGAACATACCTGATACTTTGATAGATTGAGAGGATATGAATCAGTTGGGTTTCTGCGTAGTGTTCCCATCTTTAGTTTCTCTCCGAGAAAAAGAATATTGCATTGGGTTACACTCATCTTCCCATTGAGTCTGATTGCAAGGAAATCGTTGATTTGCTTAACAATCCTAATCGGTTACCGCCATTGGAGGTGGCAGCGGCAATCAATGACCTCGGCACATTCTGAGCTGCTTGGTTTTTCCTGATTTTTTAACTATCTTTTTTTTTTTTTAAATAATAATAATCGTCCCCCTTTCGTAAGATTTGGGAGGGGTAAATGTACATAGCCTTAACTAGCCTATTTGCAGCCCATATTCTAGTGAAATATGTTTTTCTCAACTCTCCTAAAGTTGCGGAATACTTCAAGAAAGAGAGTAATCAATGAGCAATCAGACCAAATAGAAGTAAAATGTCTAGCCTCCCTCTTCCAATATCTCAGTCTTAACCGGCTGGCATCCATCGTCGGAAAATTTTCCCATAAGTATGTTATGGCATAGAATGAACTCAAAACTAATATGTTTGGTGTGTTTTACTTCTGAAAGAACAATTTATGAATACTATGATTTAGGCTTACCCGACATTGAAAATGCCCTCAACTCATCACCGCTCAAGTCGGCTGGTTGTGGGTTCGAGTCTTGGCATGCCCACTATCGTCCATTGGTCCTGCAAAAGCGCCACTTTTCATACCGGTTTATCCTGGGGGCAATGATCACTACCATGAAGCACCCTTTTTTTATTACAAAAAAAAAAATGGATTACCCGTCATCGACAATTCAAATTTTAGTAGTTTCTCAACCTAAGGTACCTCATCGGTATAGTTTCTGATCTAAAATTTGGGAACTGATTTTAAAAGTTGAAAACCGATTTTATTAACTTGATGTACTTATCAAAAGATTCCTACCCAGGGTCTGAAATGAATTGCAAGGAACTAAAATGAATTATTCCATTTTCTACATTATCATTGGCTCGTATAAGTGTCTTAGCACATTTGAAGGATCCATATAACTTAGTCGATTAGGGCGAATTTGAGATTGTGTAGATAGGCGCACGGTTTCAGGTTCGATTCCCCATCTGTGCATCTACGATTTAAGTGGAGACCGTGGCGATGGGTTACTATGCTAGTCTTCCCGAGGATCAGTCGAGGTGCGAGTAAGCTGACCCGGACACCATGGTTAACAAAAAATCCATATAATTTAGCCTAAAGAACAATTGTGAACTGCAAAAATTAAGTATTTTCTATTCGGAAGTAGCCCTGCACCTAGACACGGGTGCTCCCCCTCAAAAGGGGCACGGTGGTCATTGAGTGTCATTTGTGTATGTGGCACAAGGGGTCGCTCAAAATAGTTGAAGCCTATATCTTAAAGGATCTATATATGGCATTTTATGGTAATTGTGCTTAAACATGGCAACTAAAAGAAGATTTAGAAATGAAAGAATGGAGACCGAACCGGTTCCTGATCGAAATCAGCCGATTCGATTGCGGGTTGACCTATGCTAGTTCCGACTGGCCCCTTTCTTTGTTTTCAAAGACCAAAATCTTGAAAACAGATTTCCAAACCAAAGTTGTCATAAAAAAATGTTCCACGCAACAAAAAGATTTTTTTATTTTTTGAAAACATTTTTTTTTTGGTAATGATTCAAAAACATTGTCAAATGGGGCCTTGAATGGTAAGAAAACCAGCACCTCAAAGCTCTTGAGTTCCAAATGTAAGAAAAGAGATGGAACACATTCCATAATCACAGCCATGGTTAGCAAAAATGCTCATTTTAATTATGTTTTCATTTTTTATGAACAAGTTTTGCCGTATGTTTCCGAAAGATACAGAAAAGAAATTATAAACGGCAAGTATTCCAATTCTAAACACGTTAAAAATATGCTAAAAACACGTTTTACCGTATGCTTAACCCAATACAATATTCTCTTTCTCGGAGAGAAACTAAAGATGGGAACACAACGGAGAAACCCAACTGATTCATATCCTCTCAATCTATCAAAGTATTAGGTATGTTCATCTATTGTTATCTCTAAATCTGGAATATTTTTAGTTGTTTCATCTTCTGCTGAAGAGGAATCGGAGCTAGGGTTTTAGACTTTAGCTTCAATTTCCATCTACTCCTTCTGTGATTCGACTCTATTCTATTGGGCTTGTTTCAATTCACACACAGTTGGGGTTGGGAATTTGGGATTAGGTTTTAGTGGTTTCTGGTCTCTTAGACAATGAAATATTAACAAGATTTTCTCAAAACTAAAAACCCAAATTTCTTCAAGACATAATTACAAGAAGGGGAAATAGAAACATAAAATTGACCAAGTTTGATTGAGAATAGAATTAAATCTATTATAATTTTTGTAAATAAATCTAAAGTACTAAAACTGTCATAGAAACACACCCATAGAAAATAAAAAGGGAGGACCTTTAAATTGTATGATATCAGAGCATAAGTTACCCATCAAGAACTCAAACTAAACTCTTTTGTTTTTGTTTTTGTTTTTTTTGTTTTTTTTGTTTTTTTTTTTGTTTTTTGTTCTAGGTTTTTTTTTTTTTTTTTTTTTTTTTTTTTTGGTGAATTCAAATTAAAACTGAATATGCAGACATAAGTTTGGAATCAAAACCATACACCTTTCCCAGATAGAATATATCCCTCCCCTCCCCACCCCACCCCAAAAGGGAAAATGAAAAAAATTATTGTCTTAAAACAATGCTTGGTTGAAACCTGAATTCGCCATCTTCACCATCAACTTGAACCACTTCAGTTAAGGACGGAAACTATGAATCCAATAACATAATACCTTCCTTTTGGAACTTGCTTCCACTGCTCTGTTACCTGCAATTTGATAAACTCTGTAACTACATGTAGGATCTTAAAATTTGTTCTTCAAGACAAATTTTTAGGATTTCCACTTAATAGAGTACATACCATGAGGGCATGGGGGGTCTTAAAGATGTTGGGTATGTTTGGTTTTTGCAAGAAAAGAAAACAGAAATTAAGAGACAAAATGAGATACTTGTCCTAAGAAGATACAGAAAGAAAGAACACAGAATAAGATACTTGTGACAGTTTCAAAATGGTCTTACCTTATCTCGAACATATAATCACGATAAACTTTCATGATGCATTTTGCCAGATATCCGGTAGTAATGGTTGATCTGAGGGATATGGGTAATCCTTGGACGATCCCTGCCACCTTCACGCAGCTGCTCTACAAATTCGACCGGCATATCATCCAAGGTTAGTTCTTTCAGCTTGCTAAGGTATTCAATACCTTGAGGTAGCATCTTTAACATGCAGCAGCCACCCACCCATAGATCTTCGATATCAGGCATTGTTCCCTTCTTGATTATTACTTTATTCAACTGCGACAAATTCCACAATCTTAGTATCTTCAGCATAGGGAACCACATGGGATGGAAGTGCAGGAGATTCCCTTCATATGCATTTGAAAGAGTAAGACGCCGAAGGTTGCGCAAAGCATGAATTTTAAGCAGGGGATTCTCCTTTAGTATGGAGCATTTCAAGAACAAAAAGGTTAGATCATTAAGAGAGCCAAACCATCTAGGTACTGACTGCAATTTCCCCACCAGAGTGAGCCTTTGCAGAAGGGGAGGAGGGTGCTTCAAATAATTCATATTGAGTTCATGCCCAATATAAGACATTAAAAATAGGCTGCGAAGGAGATTCAGTTTTTGTATTGTTGCACACAACTGCCAAACCTGAGGGCCGGCCTTCACCTTTGTAATGCCAATCCTTCTAAGTTGTGTCATATTCCCAAGTGTTCTAACAATGTCATCATCTGCTTCGATAGATGCTAAAACTTGCAAACTCTCCAGCTTACTTATGTCAAATGGTACCTTCGTTCCACTGACAAAATCAAAAGATTTAGATCTTCTGGGATCATAATGATACATAAGTAGATTGCACAAACTATGCAAATTCACTGCACTTGTTGGGAGTTTCTCTACCTTGGTATCGCAGATATCTAAAGTTAGTAGGTTTCGAAGCTTACCCAAGGCTTTTGGAATTTCCTTAATGTGAGTTTCTCTCAAGTTCAAATACCTTAGACTGAACAATTCCCCTATTTCATCTGGTAAAATTGTAATAGGGACACCTTGCAGATCCAAGACTCTTAGAAATTTGAACTTCTTTGGCAATTCATATGACTGGCTTGACATAGTTGTTTCTGTAGCAAATACAAAGAACGAGCGGAGCTTTGACATATCAAAACATCGTGGAATGTCTTCGTCACATTTGTGCATTGCTAAGCGACGTGCATTAGCCACTTCTTCTCCCTCTCCCCTGTTATATGACACACAAAACTTCTCTCCTTTAGATATCGAAAGGCCTAGCTCACGCATAAGATCGTGCAATCGAACGCTTTTCGCTCTTCCAAAATGGTTCTTCTTTACAACTTGAAGCATGCTTCGACAAACTAGCTCCTCAAGGTAAGTGTCTGCTACCTCCTCAAGAGTCTTGTCTTTAATCTTTTCCACAAACCCTTCTGCTATCCATAGCCTAATAAGCCTTTTTCTTTTAATCAAGTAATCTTCAGGGAAAACACAACAGTATTTGAAACAATGCTTAAGGTGGTATGGTAAATCATGAAAGCGAAGCAGCAAGATGTATTTTTCGCGTTCGAACCTGGGGTTGTTGATTAGTTCCCAATTAGGGTTCTGACAAACTTTCTTCCATTCTAACTCTGTCTTTTCCTTGGATGACATGAGATAACCCAGAACCACAATTGTGAGAGGTAATCCTTTACAGCGTCTTACAAGGTCTTTAGCTGTGGGCTCAAGCAGTAGAGGGCAACGTTGATTAGGAACATTTGTGAATGCCCTTCTACAGAACAGTTCCCAAGCCTTGTTCTCCGGAAGACGTTCAATGTAGAGAATGTGGTGAATACTGTTTGGAATTCCAAAAGAAAGACTAGCAACTTCCTCCATCCGACTTGTAACCATTATTGCACTTCTGTTTCTTGTTGAAGGAATTGCAGCTTTTATTTGTCTCCAGAGATCAAAATTAAGACTCCAAACATCATCTAGGACAATTACATATCTCTTTTGCTGCAAGTACTCCTGAATTGTCCTCACCAGCCCATCGTAGCCCATTTTATCTATGTCAGTCAGAACCAAATCCTTCCCTGCCTTGTAGAACTCTTTGATCATGGACTTGAAAAGATTCTCGACTACAAAATCCTGGGAGAGGGTGATCCAAGCAGAGCACTGGAAATATTTTTTCACTTCTCTGTTATTGTAAAACTTAGCCACAATTGTAGTTTTACCAGAACCTCCCATTCCCCACACCGAAATCATCAAGTCTCGCCGTTCCTCACTTAGCAACCAATCTAACAATGTCTCCTCATATCCTTCCATTCCCACAACATCATTTTCAGCAGAAAGTGGTGACTCTCTATGCCATTGAAAACTTTCCCCTTGTTCCTCTTCTTGACGAAAATTGTATCTTTGGTGTCTCTCATTAATTGCTTTGATGTCAGCTTTAATTTCTTCTAACCTGGAAGCCATTTTATGCTTCACCCAAGAATTCTTTGGGAATCTCACAACTTGATTGACATATCCAGTTAGATTTCCCCTACTAAAATGTCTATCAATGATGTCTTCAACATTGTAAGCTGCATCTCTCACTTGTTCTATCCATGTTCCAAGTTTTAGCTTTGAAAATTTTATCCAAAGTGAGACAAACCTTCCACTATAAGAAATAATGGAGATTACAATCCTCCTTAGTCAATGCTAGAGACTACCAAACATCAAGAGCACTAACCATTCTTGGAAAACAAAAAAAAACAAAAACAAAAACCCAAAGCTTGAGTGATGAATGAGAGCACTCACCCTTGTGCCCAAGAGAAATGAAGCAGAGAGATAACCTGCATGAATGATGAACCCAACTCGTTCCCTTTACCTTGAACTTTCAAAACAGATTGTTAGCTGCAAACCGTCTGAGTCTTTGATGGTCACACTACAGTTTGGGTGCATTGACTCAAATTGAAGGGTTGTTTAAGGGTGTTAATTGGTTCGGTTTCAATTATTTGATTCAAGATATAAAATGTTAAAATCAAAATCGAATTTATTCGGTTTGATTTTTATTTTTATTCAGTTTCATATTTGATTTAGACTAGATTTTAGGTGTTTGGGCTAAATTTTTTACTTTTTCACTAACAAAAAAACCTTATTTGTTAGGGTTATAATCAGAAAAAAAATCGTCTGCAATTCCGATCTCGTACAATTCCGTGAAATACCACCTTCAGGGGGTGACATGTGTATTGATACCAATGCAATGGTCCAGATCTGATTTAAATGTATCTTCACTGATTTAATGTTTTATTAATTGTACCAGATCTGGACCATTGTATTGATATCAATACACGTGCCACCGCCTGAAGGTGGTAGTATATGAAATTGTACGAGAGACGATTTCAACCTGGTCATAATCCACTAAACTTTATCCGAATATTATAGAAGAATCAAATTTATCATCCACATTAATTAAAATATTAAAAAATAATATAAATTTACTCAGTTTTAGGGTGGACATCGTACAATGCATCGTACCATCATGTCTGAAATCCTTTTCGTTTTATCCTTTCTGTATTTTTATTTGCTTTTAAAGATTATTTTATTATATATATTCTTCTTAAGGGTTTATTATATATTGTATTTTACCATTTCTTGGAAGCTCCGCTGCCATTCAGAGTCTTAGAGTCATTGGTCACCATCCCAACGAACCAAAAGAGAAAAGAAGATAAAGTCAAATGTCAACTTAACATGACAGAAGAGAAAGATGAACGCCATATTTGGTATGATTTTTATTTCAATTTTGGATTGATTTTATAAATTTTCGACGGACAGATTTTAGTAATTGAAATTGTTTTGATTGCGTCAATTTAAAATATTTTAAAAATAAAATATTCATTTGATAGTCCATTTTTTTGGGAATAGATTCTTTTCTTTCAAAGAGGGCGACAGTGACAATGATAAGGGCAGAGCCAAGAAACATGTGGTGGTGGTGGTGGCCGTGGCTGCAGCGGTAGTGATAGTGGTGGTGGTGGTAAGGTGGAGGCAGAGGTGATGGCAAAGTAGGTTGCAGACACGAATTGCATCAATTTAAAATATTTTAAAAATAAAATATCCATTTGATAGTCCTTTTTTTGGGAATAGATTCTCTATTTTTCTTTCGAAGAGGGCGATGGTGGTAGTGATGAGGGCGTAGCCAAAAAGCATGTGGTGGTGGTGGTGGTGGTGGTGGTAAGGTGGAGGCAGAGGTGATGGCTAAGTAGGGTGCAGACACAAAAGGGATGGTGGTGGCGTGACCATTAGGGAAAGAAGGGTGATGTGTATTTTTAACTTAAAATTATTGTTTTACCCATCAAATTAACGATGTGCTTATCGAAATGCAAGAATGAAATCAATTTCAATTTTAATTTCAAATTTTATATTCCTTTGACTTCTATTCCATTGAAATAAGATTCAAAATTTTCCAAAAAAAATCCAAAAATTAAACAGAACAATTGCCGAAATAAAAATGACCCCATGAAACTGAAATAGAATTTAAGGTAGTTTAGGCTGAAGTCAACTTCTCTCCACAAGCTCATAGGTAGTATCCTATTCCAAAGGCTGAAGTCAACATCTCTCCACGGGCTCATTGGTAATATCCTATTCCAAACTTCTTTATTTAGACCACTTGGTTATTTCGCTTGATTATGTCAATTGTTGAGGTAGTTGGTCCTGCCTTGAACCATGCACCAAGGATGTGTTGGACATTGGAATCATCCATCTAAAGTCATATCACATGAGGGTTTATTTGATCTAATATCACCCACTTGGTTGTTTTGTATTATTATTTTTTTTTTTCTCAATTTTCTGGTAAGACCTTATCTTGAGTCTGGTAGTCATCTGAAAAGACGTTTCTAGAGTTTTTTTTGTTTTACGGGAATAAGAAAACAGAATCTTTCGTTTGGTGCCCACGGTTCATTTATCCATTTTTCTTTTAAACGAACCTCCAGTGGAAAAAAAAAAATCTAGAAACTAAAAATGTTGGAAACATTAGAGTTCCGTTTCAAAATTTAAATTTTGACATAGAAATGAAAAATTCTGATTTTGATACAAAACATCTTTTCTAGAAGAGAATGACTATCAAACGCAGCCTAATATACTTGGATAAGAGAGGACAAAAATGTGGAGCTTTAAGTTTCCAAAGCCACTGTCTCTCCTACAATGAACATACAACTTATTCAAAACCAGAAACAAAATCACTATAGAAGCCTCACTAATGGCACATGAGAAGTGAAAAGAATCAATTCATACAAAGGAGGTACTCATCCTTATTTGCAAGCACAATTGTTAATTGAATGAATTTTTGTTTTCCAACTATATATCTAGTTTCAAACTCACAAATATAGCAGTGGGTCATAACCATAGTTAGCAAATTCGGATTCGGGAATTATTCGAGCGGAGAATTATTCGGAATAATTCGATTAATTAATTTAAGGATTCGGTCAAAAAAGCGAATATGACGTTTTGTTTTTTGTTTTTTGTTTTTTGTTTTTTGTTTTTTTGTTTTTTTGTTTTTTGTTTTGTTTTTTTTTTTTATTTTAAATATTGTTTAAGTGGACCGAATAATTCAGTTTAATTCGGTTCGGCCCGAATTATTCGCGTTTTAAATTCAAATTAGTAAAATTCGCGTTTTTACCAAATTTTATTTTCAATTCGGATTCGATCCGAATTTTTTATTTAATTCGGAAAAATTCGGTTCAGCCAAATAATTCGTGAATTATTCGGTCGAATTGCTAACACAGGTCATAACTCATCCTTATTTATAAGCACAAGTGAGAAAAGCAAACACTAACAGGTAAACACAAGTTAAGGAAAAGGTGAAGAAGACTAATAGAGAGAGAGTTGATTTCCCTCTTGGGGGAAAGTTGCAAAAAAAAAAAAAAAAATCCATCGCTAGAGAGAGAGAGAGAGGTATCTGTTCACTAGGGGTGCAAGTTTGGCCTTGATGGCCCGAACCGCCCTTGGCCAGCCCTGAACTTGAATAAATATTGACCTTAAAATTTTGGCCTTGAGGGTCGGCTAGACCCTGAGTCAAGGTCAGGGCGGGTAAGGGTTGATGTCTTGAGCCTACCCAGCCCGCCCTGAACCCGGCCTTGATTTTTTCCTTTGATATTGACTTTGGATTTTTTGTTTTCTCATTGTTGGGTTCCAATTGACACTGAGAGAGGTGATGAATCAGTGTGCCAAATATTTTTTCATTTTTTAGCTGTACCCCAAATGTGGCAATCACTATTTGCACTTCAATAGCACAATTTATTGATGCTACCCAGAGCTGCTATGTATACTACTGACCATTCTTACTATTGCACCGAATTTACTCACATAACTTGTATTGCCGCCCAGAGCTGTCTCATAAACCTCATACGGTAATCACTGCCACATACATACACAGTCGTATGTACATCCACACTGCACCACCAAGTGGTCAGGTCTACCAGATATATACACCCATTCTGCAGCCAAACACTCCAATCCATAATACAAATACGAGCATACACATCCACAACACTAGAAATACGTGCTTCGATCAGTTGCCTACATGCATGGAGTAATGCCCACTGTCGGGCTCAGCATTTACTCAATACTAATTATGACTGCACCCATAGCCAAGGGAACAAACACATTCCCAGTTTCCACCAATGACATACAATGGTTAGGTCTTCACCCTAGTTTTCTCAGAATGATCTGAGAGGCTGCACCGACGGTAAATAGATTTAAGTAGTTGTAACTACCAAAGAACACATAGCCCCTGTGTCCAGCACCCATTGAACATCAATAAAAAATAAAGTTAGGCTTATAACAATGCCTTGTAGTGAAGCACTTATACATACAATTTTTTTCCAAATAGACTACAACTATCACTTGGGCATTTTATCAAACATCTTGCCTACAATGATTTATAATAATAGAAATTTGACAAAAGTGAAGTTACCTTAGCAATGAGTAACCGTCGGAGATGTAATAATGTCGATCTGCACTTGATGCGGATCACAACCGCGTTGTCTCGGTGCCGCCAATGCTTTAACCCTAGTTGGCACTTGGGTTTCTTGAAGCAACTCACAAGAACCAAATCCTAGGTTCTTCTTTTTCTTCTTTCTTTTCTCCTTATCTTTACTTTCATGGAGCAACAATGGCATTCACATTCATACACACACTCCTCTCTCTCTCTCTCTCTACTTCTCCTCTTCTAGTATTACTTGTAAATAAAGCTTTAATGGAAAAATAGTATTCTCAACAAGAACCATAAAACTCCATTAATTGGATTTGAGAAAATCTTTCTTGAGAGGCATTTAAGAATCAGACAAAAAGAGGGAAAAACTTCTTCTCTTCTCTTCCATTTTTTTTTCTTTCTCTTGGCAACAACCAATAGAGTTTGTTTCCTTGGTTTCCAGCAGCTTCCTAAGCCTCTAATGGGGGCTATGGATCAAGTGCAAAAGGATAGAAGTCTTTCATTCAAATCCTTAGCCTTTCATGAGCTTCAACTCATTTTTTCGACCACCTTAGCAATCCCTCTGCATGATTTCTTCCTCTGGTGTGTAGATCTCGGAGAGATGAAGAATCTCCAACTTGAATCACCCAAATCGGAGTTAAGATGAGGGAGATATGGCCATTTGAAGTTGGACCAACTAGAACACTCAAAATGGAATCTTTGGAGGTTGGCATAGGCTACACTTGCGGTGCGCACAACAGGGGCAAAATCTGGGCCATCGAATTAATCCAAAATTCACTTTTAATCTGAGCCGTTGAATCATTCAAACGGCTAATAAATCTTAACCGCAAGATTAGAATAACCGAGTAAACTTATGATGTCAGCGTGATGCAGCCGCTGACATCGCCAGATACGTTATCGACGTGCCATTGGCTACGTCAGCACAAAATACGGTGGCTGTCGACTATCTCTCATGAAGGCTAAAACGGATTACAGCCATTGGATCAAGATCTTTAAATCTGGTTTAATCTAGATCTCATGAGATCAAATTAAATGGCATCTATCTGCATCCCTTTTTGCACATGCGTAACACTATAACACTTGATCAGGTGAAGTGTCAATCCATTATATCTAATATAATCCACCAATGAGAAGCCTCGTGTAGGTATCTTCAACGTTAGCTCTTGCACGAAACGTCAGATCTGAATCTAACCGACATAGCTCAATATGAGTCGTGTATTAAGGATCCCTCTGATTCTCTTATATACACATAAGCCCCTGCCTTCATATTTTCAGTGCTAAACACTCTTTATCAACTAAGACCTTCAAAATCTCAAAATTGCATAAAAACCCCTGAAATTTCAAAAAAAAAATCTGGAAAATCCAACCAACACCAAGAGCATATTTGTTGATTTTTCGGTTTGGTTTTTTGAATCGGCTTCACGGAAACACATGTAACTTTTTCATATGATATCCGATCGAGATGAAATAAAGTGCATTGTAACTGTAACTGGACGCTCTACGACTCTCCAGAAGACCCAATCATCTGACTCAGTCATGTAAAAAGACCAAAATACCCCTAGATCTTTCCAATGATGCATCTTCTTTATACGGAATCAGAATGTGATGAAATCAGAGCTGTTGGAAAGATAGGATTTTTTTCGTATTGTTAAATGGAGAACACATCTTTTAAAAAATTCATCTTCAATGCCGAAATTACCCTCGACTGCCACAAATGCCGTAACTTCTTCATACGATATCAGAATGCGACGAAATCAGATGCACTGGACTAGATAAATTATAATCTTTCTTTTTTATGAAGAAACAGTCTTCCAAGAAAGTCATTTTCACTACCAAAAATGTCTCCGAGCATAAATAGACTAATTTTATCAGTTTTGACCCAGAAACCTGCACCACCTACTAAAGACGTATCAAACCACTCCATGCATACCATACAGCTCTGTTATCTCATCGGTGATATTAAACACTAACATATCATCATTTTCATCCATGTCACCCAAACTGGCCACGTCATCACTGCCACGTGGCCGTGTTGCCAACAAGGATAATCATAAAACAACAATCTCCCCCTTTGGAGTTGTTGGCAACCACCTCATCATTAATACACTCCAAAGCTCCGATGAGTAACTCTCTCCCCATTTGACAACAAGTACAAAGGGTGGAACCAATAGACTCCCCCTGAGTCCAATATGGGAGTAGTAGCATCAAGCAACTTGCTCCCCCTCTCCCAATGCCCCTAGTGCTTTGGAAAGTGGTTTAGTGAAGATGTCAGCCACCTGCTCTGCTGTGGGAACAAACTTCATCATTACTTCACCTTGTCTCTTAAGAAATGATACCGTATAGCAATGTGCTTCATTCTAGAATACATCACCGGGTTCTTAAAGATGTTGATAGCACTAGTATTGTCACAATATAGTGGCACTGCCTGCTCAACCTCCACACTCAGATCCTTCAACATCTGCTTCATCCACATCACTTGTGTATAGCAAGATGTAGCTGCAATGTATTCTGCCTCTGCAGTTGAAAGAGAGACTGACTCTTGCTTCTTACTGTGCCATGCCACCAAGCTGCTTCCCAAATAGAATGCACCACCACTGGTGCTCTTCCTGCCACACATCCAGTTCAATCTGCATCTGAAAAAGTTAACAAAATGAAGCTCTTGACCTTCGGATACTATAACCCAAACTCACTAGTTCCCTTCAGATATCTAAAAATTCTCTTCACTACTGCCACGTGTGTCTCCTTTGGCCCTGCTTGGAATTTGGTCACCATGCACACAGCCTGTAAGATGTCAGGCCTACTAGCTGTCAGATATAATAGGCTACCAATCATTGACCTATACAAAGGGTGATCAACTAATGGAGAGTCATCTTCCTTGCTCAACTTACTCCAGTCATCATAGGTGTACTAATTTGCTTGCAATCCTCTATAGTGAATCTCTTCAACATCTCCCTCATATACTTGGATTGAGATATGAAGATTCCTTCATTCTTTTAACTAATCTGCAAACCCAAGAAAAATGGCAGTTCACCCAACATGGACATTTCAAACTCATCTTGCATCCTCATTGCAAAATCTTTGAACAACTCACTGTGACCCCCAAAGATGATGTCATCTACATACACAACCACCACAAGCTGACTGCTTTCTTCAATTCTGAAATAGAGATTACTATCCACTATGTCTTTCTTAAAACCCAACTTGAACAAGTAAGAGTCCAATCTGGAGTATCATGCCCTTGGAGTTTGTTTCAAACAATACAAGGCCTTCTTCAATCTGCAAACAAGAGTGTGGTCCTCACTCAGCTGAAATCCATTAGGTTGCTCCATGTAAATCTCCTCTTCCAAGTTTATATTCAGAATAACTGATTTGACATCCATCTAATATACCTTGAACCCTTTATGCACTAATAAAGCCAAGAACATTCTGATAGCCTCAAGTCTTGCCACTAGAGTAAAATTTTCTTCAAAATCAATGCATCAACTTGATAACTCTCCCTCTTTGAATTCAGTATCAAAGAACTATAATATCTCTCTCTGAAGCAATCTCTCCCAGTGTGGGATACAAGCATCTATAGGAGTGCCCATATGCATCTTTTCAATCCTACAGATGTGAAAGTTCAAACTACATAGGAATGCCCATATGCATCTTCCCTATCCTAGAGTAAAATCTTCTTTAAAATCAATGTATCAACTTGGTAACTCTCCCTCTTTGACTTCAGTATCAAAGAACTATAACATCTCTCTCTGAAGAAATCTCTCTCAGTGTGGGATACAAGCATCTATAGGAGTGCCCATATGCATCTTTCCAATCCTACAGATGTGAAAGTTAAAACTGCATAGGAATGCCTATACGCATCTTCCCTATCCTATGAGTTGAAATCTCAAGCACTCAACTGACCTCATATCTGCTTCAACACTGCTCATCAGATAAGTGTTGCCTCAATTGAATATACATCATCAACAACAATTTACAGTACACAACTGCTCAACTCACCAGCTTTCTGTCATAAATCTCTCCATCCAGTTAACATATCATTCTCTCTGTCACTAGTGCTGAAATATTTAACTCTGTCAAAATCAAACAATCACCATGATCACACAAAACTGCACTCTGACAACTACCACTGAGATTGATACTAACTGAATCTCTGACCCATACTGATACATACAAAAGCTAATTGTTGGCTGCCATACTCACAACTGCATACCTCTGACCATCACTGACATTCTCAACTATTCTACCCTCTAACTAGCATTAAACTACCTATCTGATGATTGCTCCATCAAGATGCAAATACTCAAGAGAACTATACTAAGTTTCAATTGATGTCTCTAATCCAAGCACTATTGCAGGAACTTTACTGTCACAATCTGAGTCCTGCTGGGGGTACTAATATCCATCTAGTGAGCTCCCCCATTCTTGTGCATCTGAGTACACCTAGTGCCTGAGAGGTATGCCCACTCCTATACCTTGTCTAGGTGGTGTGAGGGTGGTGACTGTGACAACACACACCTCTATGTGCTTCTCTCTCCAAACTAACTAACCACTTGCCTTAGTCCTATGCATTTGCTTCTCACCAGAAGCTTTCCTACTACTCTATTTTCCTTTCTGCTCACTTACTGTCTTCTTCAGTCTCTGCCTCTGTCTAATCAATTCAATTGTAGAACTCTCTGTTACCTTTCCAACTGATGGTCTTCCCGTTCTGAATCTTTCTTGCACAATTGTAGAACTGACATGTCGCTTTATTTTTCAAATTCTGCTTACTGTTGTCTCAGCCTTTTGTATATCCTTCACTTTTCATACACTATACAAAGCCACCTGAGACTCACCACTAGATTGTGACTAATGCTTCTTAGACTGCCTTTATTAACTTGCCTTCTACAACCACTTCTTAACTTTCTGGTTCTAGAGATCTGATAGTCTCTCTCCTCTTGTACAAGCTGAGGAGAGAGCACTGTCTTGCAATGCTTGTCCCAATGTCCATGATGGTGGCATCTAAGACATTCTACTAATTGTCTACCCAGTGATGCTATGAGAATCCTCCCTCCATAGCTAGAATCTAATCTAGATATTCACTCTGCTCTCTTATGCCCATATCCACTGCATCTATGGCAATACCCATAAAAATATGACAGCATCATTAGTAACTGCCTATGCAAGCTAGGTGAAGCATTATGTCCGTTGGTGGGAGTTATCTGACTCTGTCTGGGAATCATCTACATAGGCCTTTGATAATTGAACTTGTTGAACCTGCCATGCTCAACTGGTCTCTGCTGGTAAACTCTGTTATAATCACCACCTCTAATTATATTCCTTGTTTGGACTATTTGTTCTCCTTTATCTCTACTCTTTGTATCTTGTGGACTGCCTCCACATTGTGCCTGATGTGTAGGAGATCTCATCTCAGTATTGTGTCTCTTCTCTCTCTTCCTCTGTCTCCTTTAAGCACTCTTCTGTGTTTTTCCTATAGTCTATCTCTATGGTCTGATCTCAACTATCTCTATAGCTTTTCCTGATGACTCACCTACTCTGTTATAGAATCAGAGTTAATGATGGGTAGTCTCTGATATTCTACAGACTGAGCTAGATGTCTATCCATCTTTACAACCATAGGTGGAGTGGATGAATGCCTCCTCTGTTGTAACCCGGCAGTCACTGAGAGGGGGGGTGAATCAGTGAGTTCAATTCCGATACCTAAAAACCTGTCCGATGTCTGGCCAAGAAAAACCTGATGTACCTGTCCCTTGGCAAGGAGTAACCGTCGGAGATGCAATAATGTCAATCTCCACTTGATGCGGACCACAACCACGTTGTCTCGGTGCCGCCAATGCTTCAACCCCGGTTGGCACTTGGGTTTCTTGAAGCAACTCACAAGAACCAAATTCTAGGTTCTTCTTCTTTCTCTTCTCCTTGTCTTTACTTTCATGGAGCAACAATGGCATTCACACACACACAAAGAGAGGAAACAACCTCTTCTTCTCTTCTCTTCTCTTTTCTTTTCTTTTCTCTTGGCAACAACCAATATGACTTGCTACCTTGGTTTCCAGCAGCTTCCTAAGCCTCTAATGGTGGCTATGGATGAAGTGCAAGAGGATGGAAGTCTTTCATTCAAACCTTTAGCCTTCCACGAGCTTCAATTCGTTTTTCCGACCACCTCAGCAAGCCCTCTGCCTGATTTCTTCCCTCTGATGTGTAGAGCTCGGAGAGATGAAGAATTCCCAACTTGAATCACTCAAATCCGACTTAAAATGAGGGAGATATGACCTTTTTAAGTTGGAGCAATGAGATAGCCTGAAATGGAATCTTCGTACGAGTGGCGTAGGCTACACCGGCGGCGCGCGCAACAGAGGCGAAATCTGACCGTAGATCTCATATAAGAGATCTTATAATCCAAACCGTCCGATTAAACCAACGGACAACAGATCCAAACCGTTAGATTTGAATCTCGATGACGTCATCATGACGTAAGCGCTGACATCGTCAGAAGTGTTGTCGATCTATGATTGGTTGCTTTTCCAGATTTTAAGGGAGCTTGTCTTCCACTCACAAAAGTGAAAATGCATATTGACCGTTGGATCCGAATCTTCCATGATGGCTTTAATCAGATTTCATGAGATCATTAAGATCGGAATCCTTTTTATACCTTCTGTACACGTGCGAAACACAATAACATACCTTGATATAGTGTAGCGCCAGTGCATCAAGAATTATGCATCTAACCAATAAAATCCCACGCGCAAGCATCTATCTCGTCCATATCACACCAAAATCTCAGCAGCCTTTGGATGGGCATGAAGCCTACGTGGTCGAATCTTGGCCGTCCATTTCACTTCCCTTTACTCCTCTTTATTACAATCAAGCCCCTGCCTCCATATGTTTCAGTGCTTAAAGACCCCTTGCAACTCAGACCTTCAAAAATCTTTAAATTACACAAAAGCCCTTCGAATTTCAAAAATAAATTCCGAAAAATCCACCCAACACCGAGAGCAACTGATGGATTTTCGGTTTGGATTTTCGAACCGACTTTACGGAAACGCTTATAACTTTTTCATACGACATCCGATCGATATGAAACGAAGTGCGTTGGAATCGTAACTGGATGCTCTACGACTTTTCAGAAGACTCAATCATCTGAATCATCAATGTAAAAAGACCAAAATGCCCCTACACATTTCCAATGACGTATCTTTCTCATACGCAATCGGAATACGATGAAATCAGAACCGTTGGAAAGATTGTATTTTTGTCGTATTGTTACATGTAGAACACTTCCTTTAAAAAAATCATCTTCAATGCCGAAACTGCCCTCGACTTCCATAAATGCCGTAACTTCTTCATA
>NC_056557.1:9698001-9700467 GCF_013358625.1 Macadamia integrifolia
AGGATGATCTCCTCTTTGTTTACTATAATAGTTGGAGTTATTTATATTGTTTGGATGCTTGTTTTAGGATGTTTTTCTCATGACAAGTAATTTATGACTTTGTGCTTTTTTTTTTTTTAATCTCTTCTTTATTATGAATATTTTTTATTTTTTAATTATTTCATATTTTGCACAGTCAGGATTAGGTATATCTGGCCCTTGATGGAAAACCAGGGTCAGGGTCAATCAAGGTCATCCTGGCCCGACCCTGAAAAATCAAGGCCAATCAAGGCGGGTAAGGGTTGGGTTGAACCCTGAAGGGTTGGGCCTGGGTTGAAGTTTTGTGACCCTGAGTCAGGGTTAGGGCGGGTTTGGGCCCAATTAATGGGACTCAAGGTTGGGCTAGGGTTTTAAGAAGCCCAACCCAACTCGACCCTGTTGCACCCCTACTGTTCACAGGAGTACTTGGGGTTCCTTGCAAGCATTTCACACCAAAAGTAGTCTTCAACGCTCGCCTACAAGTAGAGTCGATCTTCATTTGAGATCGAATTCCACACCAGAGCAGTTGAGAAGAAGACATTGTTTGCGAGAGTGATGAACGACCAAAGTTGGAGAGGGTTGTCCTTAGAGGGACGTGAGATGCATATATGGTAGGACATCTTTGATGTGAAATTAGTTAGCTTTTATAGAGGGAAACTGGACAATCAAACCTTATTAAATAGATTCACCCATACACTTCTATTTTAGTTGAGAAATATGAAAATTGGAAGATTTATTTTATTTTTTTATAATATAAAAAATAAATGTATTTACCTAATCGACCTTTTCAAATTGAAACTACAGGGAGAAAGAGATGCATATATGGTAGGACATTTTTCACGTGAAATTAGTTAGCTTTCATAGAGCAAAACATAGACAATCTTACCCTATTAGATAGATTCAACCATATACTTCTTTTGGTTGAGAAAGATGAAAACCAAAAGAATTATTGTATTGTTATAATATAAAAGAGAAATGTATTTACCTAATCGAACTTTTTATTTATTTATTTATTTTTTAACTCTAATCATAGATTTGTAAGTATATAAAGATATGTTGAGGAGGGTATTTTTGCAAAGTGAAAGATTAACCACAGCATGTGTTCATGTTTTTATATAATAGTATGATATGATAGTGTGATATACAAGGTTAGGTCGGACTGTGTAGCCTTTTTTTCTTCTTCTTTCTTTCATTAGTTCCTTTGAAGAGGGTGGTGGTGGTGGCATTGGCGATCGTGAAAGGGTAGCAATGGCGATGGTGGTGGTGTGACTATTAGGAGAAGAATGATGATGTTTTATTTCTAATATGAAATTACTGATTTGCTCAAGATTTACCCATCGAATTAATCATGTGGTCATTAAAGAGTAGGAGTGAAATTAGTTTCAATTTTAAAATTGAAACAATCAACTCCTATTTCGTAATTTTTATTCCATTTGATTTCCATTTCACTGAAATAAGATATAAAAATCAAACAAACAATTTTATTCCCCCTTGAGGAGCTGATTCTTCTTTTTAAACCTTGCTCAACAGTCTACACACTTTCCATAGAAATGAAATCCTAAAATGATGCAGAAGATAATGGAAAAACAAGAACAAACAATGCACACAGGTTTACGAGGTTCGACAAGATTCCTACGTCCTCGGTGATATGAGATCCTGCTTTACTATCAATGGAGAATAGGGTTATAATGTTCGTCCTCACATCTCTTAGTATTGCTTGCATTATAGAGAAAGAAACTCTCGCTACAAATAGGGACCACCGTCTACCTATCGAGGCACCTGCACCAGTACTCCCTGGATTAAACTGTGACGGAATACAAGATATCGTACACTAACACTTTCCTCTTAATTCCGTGTCATTTTCTTCACGTGTCAATGCTGTCTATTTCCCTTTTTCTCTCAAGGAGAAACTAAAGAGGGGAACACAATAGAGAGTGAGAAACACAACTGATTCATATCCTCTCAGTCTATCAAAGTATCAGGTATGTTCATCTATTCTTCTCTTTGACTCTTGAATAATTCAAGCTGCTTCATCTGTTTCATCTTCTGCTGAAGAGGAATCGGAGCTAGGGTTTTAGACTTTTAGCTTCAATCTCCCTTTACTCATCCTGTGATTCAATTCTATTCTATTGGGCTTGTTTCAGTTCCTGTACCGAAGGGTTTGGGAACTTGGGATTCGGGTTTAGTTGTTTCAGGTCCCTCAGAACAATGAACTATCAACCAGATTTTCTCAAAACTATAATCCAAAATTTCATCAAGACGTAATAACAAGAATGGGGAAAGATACCAAAAATTGATCAAATTTGATTGTAAATCTTCAGTCAGTGGGATTGATGGTAACCTGAAAAAAAAAAAAGAAAAAAAAAAAGAATTCCCATTGATATCCTAACCCTACACTCACCAAGAGTTCTCGAGTTAGAGTCTCCTTATTGTTATCTTCCCCTCCCC
>NC_056557.1:9700521-9704372 GCF_013358625.1 Macadamia integrifolia
ATATATATATATATATATATATTGTTAAGCTGATTATTCATTTAGAAACATGGTAGTACATGCATGGTATTTAGCTCTCAACTATTCAATCAAAATCAGAGGGAAGCCATTACAGGTTGAATGCCAAGATTGTCTGTTCGATATCAATCATAAGCTGCGGGGTGGTGTAGGCGGTTGATCAACCAATGAAGAGCACCGTCCACAAAAGCTGGACATTGGTGGTTTGGACATGAATTGTTGAGAGTGCAGGTGAATGAAATAAGGATCATGGGATATGAAATTAAGACATTGTTTAATTAGGCACCTGAACCTGAGAAGGGACTTCAAAGGGAGCCTTGAAAACACTTTGATCAATACATCTTCATGTACCACCAAAGTCGGATGGGGCAACAGGGTTTAGTAGTCATTCTGTTTCAGAAATGACGTTTCGTGTCAAAACCAGAATATTTTGTTTCTGTGTCCAAATTCCATGAATCAAACTCGAATGTTTGGAACATTTGAAACCTAGTGATCCTGATTTGGTATGATTTCTTTTTTAATATTGTGTGGTGATTTACAATTTGAAAATTTTTTGGTTTGATTTTTACATCTTCTTTTAAAGAAATAGAAATCAAATGGAATAGAAATTCTAAAATGGGAGTTGTTTCAATTTTGAAATTGAAATTGATCTTACTCTCTCATTATTGACCACATGGTTGGGTTGGTCTTGATCAGGTTGAGTTGGCATGAGTCCAGTAGGATTAGGCCTAGGAATGAGCTCAAGAGGGTTGGATTGGGCCTCCAGCAATTTTACTTATGTTTCTCTTAAACTACATATTTCAGGCTATTTGATTGCAAGGGGAATTAAAGGGAAGGGAAGGGAAATTTTCATACTTAAAAAATAAATATATATAATCATTACCCCATGTGACTATATCATTACTTCAAATCATTCCATATTTTGTTATAAAATTTCACTTTACTTTACATCCAAAACCCTTTGCTAAAATATGTAAAATAAAAATTACATGTAAAATATATCATTACCAAATATAGTTAAAAAAATCAAGTAGTTTATATAGTTACATTGAATCACATGGGGTAATGATTATAAAACATTTCTTTTTTAAGTATGAAAATTTCACTTCCCTTCCTTTTAAATTCCCCTTGCAAGCAAACGGAGCCTCAACAATTGACACTTCTACCACTTCTATAAAAAGAGAAAATCAATCATTTCTGTACTTTTGCACTTCCTTGTTGGGTTTCATTGCCAAGAAGAATTCCATCTTAATCTAAAACCTACCTATGTTCTAATGGTTTTGCGTTTTCCTTTATACTCTCTCTCTCTCTCTCTCTCTCTCTCTCTCTCTCTCTCTCTCTCTCTCTCTCTCTCTCTCTCTCTCTCTCTCTCTCTCTCTCTCTCTCTGAATATTTATGTGGGACAAAGCTTTTTGTCTGAAAACGACCCTTGTACCACAAACACATATGGCACACAATGACCATCGTGGCCCTCTTGGGGGTGTGCATCCCTATGTCTAGGTGCAAGGCCACTCTCGGATAGAAAATACTTGCCCTATTTTTACAGTTCACAATTGTTCTCTTAGGCTAAGTTACAAGCCAATGATAATGCAAAAAATGGAATAATTTATTCCAGTACTTTACAATTCATTTCAGACCCATGAGTAAGAATCTTGTGATCAGTACAACAACTTAATCGGTTTTCAACTTTTAAAATCAGTTCCCAAATTTTAGATTAGAAACTATGTACCTGTGAGGTACCTTAGGTTGAGAAACTACTAAATTTTGAATTGTCTATGACGAGTACTCCTAAACCATAGTATTCATAAATTGTTCTTCAAAAGTAAAGCACACCAAACATATTAGTTTTGAGTTCATTCCATGCCATGATATAATTATGGGAAATTTTCCAACAATGGGATGCCGGCCTATTAAGATTGAGATATTGGAAGAGGGAGGCTAGACATTTTTACTTCTATTGGGCTCGATTGCTCATTGATTACTCTCTTTCTTGAAGTATTCCGCAACTTTAGGACAGCTGAGAAGAACATATTCATCATTAGAAGAAAGGCCGGCAAAGAGGCTAGTTAAGGCCGTGTACATTTGTCCCTCCCAAACCAAAAAGAATTAGGAGCCTCGTGCATTGGGTTGCTCTTTTAAAAGAGACTAGTAAAGAAATCAGGTAAAACCAAGCAACTCTTCCCTGCTCAAGTGAGGGGAGAATAGCCCCGTCCTTCTTGGCTAAATTCCTTATTCTTTCACTCAATCTTGGCTCAATAGGCTCAGCATGGTACTACAGTTCTTCAAGCCCGACTAAGCATGGTTCACTACATTCCTCTACTCTTTCAGCTTGTTATGGTTCAACTAGGCTCTTTAGAGTACCATCATCCTCTCCCATCCTAATCATGTGGGTCTCATGTGAATGATACAATTCTCTATGAAGCCATTAGTGTAGCATAAGAGATTCCCTCACAATGGCACCGTAGGGAACCATACTTAGTATAGAAATAATGTTAATAGTCATTGAAGCATCTCAGAACCTATGCCATTTCCTTGACCTTTTCACATAAGAATATATTATTATTATTATTATTTTTTCTCTCCTTAAAAGGTATGACTAACAAATATCGCCGTGAAGAGACATGGTAGTAAACATTGTAGGTTCAAAGAATCATTCCCTAATGGACATATATGATGGTGACTAGTTTATTGACTTATTCACTCGGAGTTTCAATATAATGAAAGACTCGTGATAGGCCTAGAAGCCTAATTAACCCGAAAACTATGACTAAACACCACCCCCCCCCATTTTAAATAGAAGAAGATTACTTCCCTCTTTAAAAAAAAAAGAAAAAAAGAAAAAAAGAATAATCTAGTGCATGAAGCTCCCATTACTACAGGGTCTGGGAGCGATGGATTACATCTCCTCTCCCATATGAAAAGGAAAAAAAAAAATCTATTTTAATTTTAGTTGTATAGAACTCCCAAACAGTTATCCAAGAAGAAAACCAAAAAGATGCTCTTCAATGACTATAGCTTTGTTGAGAATACATCCACTCACTTCACTTACTCGACTAAATAGAGTCGACTACATGAATCTTCCTTTTCTAAAGGGGTCGACTGACTAAATTGAGTTGACTACCTCAATTTAATTTAATTTTGACTCGATTAAATGGAGTCGACTACATGAATCTTCTTTTTCTAATCAATTCTAAACAAACCGTGAGTCTATCCACTTAGCACATCTAAATGATGTTCTTTTGAGAGAATCATCTTGCTCTCCTTGATTAAGAAAATAACCAAGTACATCTCTCTCTCTCTCTCTCTCTGGTAGAATACATCTTCTCTTAAAATCAATTAATAGAAGTATAATGGCTTACAAGTTCTCTTTTGAAAATGGAACTAAATAATGTCAAAACTTCTAAAATCCCAAATTGATCTTTTTCCATTTTTTAGATTGTTAAATTTTGCTACAAACATAATCATAAAAGGTTTGTCAAGTAGTTGAACAATGGAAGATATATTGTATATATAATTAACATATGAGGTAAAGTGAATTTTAAGATATTGCTTGACACTTGAAAGAGCAATTGTTACAAAAAGGGCACTTAGAGGTGGTTACGTTACTTATTTTTCTAGCTTTAATTAATTATGAAAAATCTACACACCTTTGACAATGGTGGTGGTGGCGGCTGCTGCTTCTTACTTCTGTTGGCCTCCTCTATCATGTAAGGAATCTTTGGTCCTTTTTTCTATTTGACTGATAAGGATTAATGTAAGCAAACTAAACAAAAGGAATCTCTACAGCCTTATAACATATATAATCTGTCTTTTTTTTTTTTTTTCTTTTTTTT
>NC_056557.1:9704502-9705538 GCF_013358625.1 Macadamia integrifolia
GGGGTTGCAATGATTAGGTCCGGGCAACTGTTTACCAAAAACATAGGTCTCTGCAAAGTCATAAGACTATGTATGGGGGCTAATGCCTGTCCAGTGCCAAAAGGTCAAGAAGATTGGTACATGATGACAGGAGAGCCGACAACCAAAGCCCCGATGAGCGGCAGCCATAATATATATATATATATATATATCACAATAGACTTAATCACAGCTATCGGATGTCTCCTATCACAGCTATCCTTTTCTCTTATAGGTAGCTTAAGCCGAAATATTGGACCTGATCAGTTCCACCAAACCTGGTTTCTTGAGAAAAAAAACCATCAAGATGCATGGTTCTAGCCAATCCAGTACAAAACCAACCATTCTAACTTAAAAAATAAAAAAATAAAAATAACAATTGAATAATAATAATAATAATAATTTGTTTGATTAATTAAAAGTAGTGGATGTTCTTCAAAGACAATGAGAGTACTTCTATGTCTGTAAAAGGTGCCATTGATTTTGTCAAGAAGATACCCCAAAGCTTTCAATCAAATAATGACCAGATTTGGAAATACTTACTCCTTTTTCTCTTCAATTGTTTATCATGTGGTGCACCGTCCAATCTATAATACTTCATACGTATCTTTGAAGTTTTCATATCCAGCACTGAAAAAAAGCAGACATGGACCCCATAAAAACACTTTTTGTCTTCTAATCATCTATTTTTAAACCTTAATTAATCTATTAATTACCTGATGTTGTAATTATCATTTTATTGAGAGAAAGGGAGGTTTCATCCCTAAATTTAATTACCATTTAAACATTAAGCTATGAGAGAGAGAGAGAGAGAGAGAGAGAGAGAGAGAGAGAGAGAGAGAGAGAGAGAGAAGGTTCTCTAAGCAACCGGCTCAAAGGAGCCTAATGAGACACGACAGTATAATATCGTACATAGGAGGGTAACAAGGTCATTCCATATGTGGTAAGATATAAATTAAGATATGCTATTGTACTTTGCCGGGCAGTTTAGAGAACCTTTCCCTGCCTCCCCCACATC
>NC_056557.1:9705558-9710226 GCF_013358625.1 Macadamia integrifolia
CCCCCCCCCCCCCAAAAAAAATTGTATGATTCTTGGAAATGCATTAGACTAGTGGTGTCAATCGGTCGAGTTGAGGTGATTTTGGTTGGGTTTAATCAGGCACCGTTTGATAACGTTCCTGCTATTTAAAGAAACGGTTTTTCATGTTTCTGGAAACAAAAACAGATTTTTTGGTGTTTGATAAATTTGTTTCTTGAAACATTTTTTACAGCACATAATGCCGCTAAAAAACCCAATAGTATCATCGGATGCCCAAAAGAGAGAGAGGGTTTGATTGTCGCTTTTTAGGTTTAAATAGGTGAGAGATTTATTGGGCACAACAACCATTTTTTTTTTTCTCTCAAATTTGTTTATAGAAACGATAAAACAAATCTAATTTGTTTCGTCAAAGTCGTTTCTAGAATTGTGAATAGGCATAAATTTTGATTTATATTTATAGAAATGGGTGAAATGGAACAACTTTATCAAACACTTTTATCTCTGCTTCTCTATTTTTGGGAATAAGAAAACGTAGAAACGGCAGAAACGGAATGTTGTCAAACGGTACCTCAGTTTTCCTCACTTTAGGAGTTCACACCATGACCGGCCGGTTTAAGTAATCAGTCCTCATATGTCACTCAAGCATCAGTTTTTTAATGGGGTTACCATTTACCAATAACCGTATTAAATAGGCTTTAGATGGATTAATGAGATATTTATCTATAAACAAGCTTTAAACATGTTACATTGAGTAAAGGGACTCTAAACGAACTGTAAATAGACTCTAAATAAGCTTTAAATATTAGTTGATTGAACTATTATATGGATTGATCCTGATTGAATATCTGTCGGGTAGCACACTTGCACCAGAAATGACTGAATGTTAGTCATGCCCTCCTTTATTCTCCTCCACATCCTTTGCAGCCGCTGTAAAGTTGTAGTGAACATCCAATGGTTGAGAGCCCATTGAAATGTGTATTAGGATACTTCCAATTGTTGGATGCTCATAACAACGTTGCAGCGGCTGCAGAGAATATAAACTCTTATGTGGTGATTGGATTATATCAATCATTTGATTGCACATGGGAGACTCATTTTGAACTTATACGGGAAAAACTTCAATTATAGTATCGTTCTGCATAATTCAAGCAAAAAAAAAAGGTGAATCCCTCCATTTATAATTGTTATAATATATAAGATAAAAAGCCATCCACTCGAACCCCCACAATCACCATTTGATCAATGGAATTGTGGAATGTCTCTTTCATATCCATAAAATGAAAGCTTACCAATCAAATCAAACCAAAATAACAAACTTTGAATCGGGTTGGATAGTTAGGAATTGAACCAAAAATCGGAACCAAAATTATATTTAATTTGGTTTGGTTTTAATTTCTACATATTGCATCTCGAATTGAAGCAAAATTCAAATCGAAAAACAAGAACCAAACACGATTGACACCCTTAAATGTTGGAATGTGAGCAAAAACTAAACTTGTCATATAATTAAATGAAGCCTTGACATACTAAGAAGAGTTATCAATAATAAGTCAACTTCTATGTTTTATAACCTCACATTGTGATCAATAACAACATCTAAAACCTTATCGCAATTTAATAGGGGTAAACTACATGGAGATTCTAAGCAAGGATGAGAGCGAGGATCACACTAAACCCCATAATCTAGAAATTGAAATGTTGTGAAAAGATGTTCCTATCCCTGGTTGGATGTCTACGCGTGCGCTCCCATTGGCTCTGGTGCTGATGCAGTTATCATGATAACAGGTGGTAGGTACCATCATTTCTCCCTTAATTGTATGCTTCTAGTGATAGAAGATGGTTGGTCTTGGTTCATCCTTGTGCACAAGGTTTCTAACCCCAGAATTAGGATCCGAATCGATCAGACTAGAAAGCCTTAGAATCAATCAGTAGAAGTTACGGTCTGGCCCGGTCTGGCCTGGTCTATTCCAATTCAATTTTTAATCACTGCTTGTGCACCTGGTTTGACTTAGTGGTCCGCTATATCATCCTAATATGCAACAGCAACATAGGAGGGTATTTTTGTCATTTGAGCCCATAAAGGACGGGAACCATAGGCGACTTCCCTCCCGGAATTTGGAAATCTGAAACCTCACGAAGAGATTCTGGACGAAAGAGAGGAGACGGCTGATGACTTGTAAGGTTCACGCAAATAGGTGTAAAGAAGGGCATATTCGTCATTTAAAACAAAAAGGCAGTGGCATTTTCTGTAAATATGAACCAGTCCAGTACTCCTGTCTTCTGTGATTAAACGCTGTGACCGAGACGATGAACGGTAACGGTGAGAAGCCAAAGCAGAGAGAGAGAGAGACTGAGAGATAGAGAGAGACTGAGAGATAGAGAGAGACAGAACTGAAGAAGTGAGAAAGAACGGAAAAGAAACTGAAACTCTTCACGATAAATAAAGAGAGAGAGAGAGAGAGAGAGAGGGAAAAGAGGGAAGGGAAGAGCGAACTAGGGTTTTCGGGGTTTCCTTTCAGTTTCTTTCGATCTGGTATTCTGTTGTTGCGTTCATTCTCTCAGAACTCAGATTAGAGGACGTTGAATGAAGTCATTAGTCGCAGATCTGGTTTGAGAACATTTGCAAATGTTCCGATTCGAAAACGAATTTGAGTCTGTGTGAAGAATTCGGGGCGTGATGGCGGACCCTCTGTCGATCATTCCAGCATCTGTGATTCGGAACCTTGCGGACAAACTCTATGAGAAGCGAAAGATTGCTGCCCTGGAGGTTTTTGTTTACTCATCCGAGAATTTCGTTTAGTTCTGTTAGTTCTGAATCCTTTAGGGTTTTGAGTGGTCTGGAGTTCCTGAATTTTTGTATTTGAACTTGAAATGAATGTTTCAGGTGGAAGGGATTGTGAAGCAACTTGCTGTTGCCGGAGATCATGACAAAATATCGGCTGTGATCAATCTTTTGACCGCAGAGTTCACATACTCGCCGCAGGCTAACCACCGCAAGGTTCGTGAATGGAGATGTTCACTTAGCTTATCTGCAGCGAGTCTTCATCTTCTTCTTGCTTGGTTCGACTTACAATTTTATTTTTTTCATAAACCATATTTTAACCATAATAATCTCTTCAAATTCCCTCCCTTTCTTCTTTCTCCAGGGAGGTTTAATAGGACTTGCTGCTGCAACGGTTGGTTTGACAACTGAAGCTGCTCAGCATCTGGAGGTAAGGATTTCCGGATCTCTATCGAGTATTATTGGCCAGAAACATCTCCAGTAGTTATGTCGCACTCATTTTGCATTTCTCTACACTTTCAACTATGGCTTCTGTGAATGAGTTCAAAATGGTTTTTTTAACCCACTGTATAGCTAACTACCATTACTCTCAAACTCTGATACAAGCATCAAACACATCATGCACGGAGAATTGCCCCGTTCTGACACATCATGTGACTATTTAATATGGTCTTGCAGTTTTAGTATCCCATTTAGAATGTCAGAATTTTATTTACAATTATTCCCTACTACCTGAGGGCAGGGTTCGCGTGACTGTGCCCATTCAGTTGTGATGAGACTTTGGATGGTAGTGCTACTCTCAAGATCACCTTATAACAGGGAAATTGTTCAAACCTTAACCCAAATATTTGGGATTGCTTATGGGTCCTAAAAGTTTACACCAATTTTTTTTCTGCTGATACCCAATTTTCTATATAATGACTGAAGCTTACTTTGGTGGGTTAATCTGACCAGTTCATCGATGGTTAGTAAGTATGATGTTCCTGCACGTATTTTGTGTGTATTTGACTGGTGGATTTAAAAATCCATGTAAATTGACTTGGGTTGCGGGCATGTTTATGGGCATATTGATGATAATAGGAAAAAATAGAAGTACAATTTAGGGGAAAATATTGGTACAAAGAACTTGTCTTTGCTATCTGGAAGATATGGGCTAGTTTAGTAATTTATCTGGAAGATAAATGATAATTTACCAGCATCAATATACCGTACTGCTGTTATTATTGGTTGCCCTTTTGATATCCATGATAACGAACAAGATCATAGTTGTCAAGGCGTCACCCTAGGTCACCTTCGGATGCCTAGGTCCCTGGGTGATATCCATGATAACGACCAAGATCATAGTTGACCTAGGCATCACCCTAGGTCGCCTTGTGTTTAAACAATTCTATTTTTAACTTTTCATTGGCTTGTGTACGAGTTTGTGTACGGTGAGAAGCATGAAATCATTTAGTAACCTCCCACCACCCCAACCCAATAAAAAAAAAAAAAAAAAAGAAAGAAAGAAATTGAACTTCACTAGTTCACTTCTCTTGTTCTTCCTCTCTTGTTTACTTATGTTTTTTTCGTTGTTGTTGTGATGTTGTAATGATATTCTTAGATATGATGGCAAAGTAGTGCATCGATTCAATTTGTATTTTTGTTGTTTTAATGCTGTAAGCATAATTATATTGTTGCTATATTAGATATAATAGATACATAAAAAAAAAAAAAAAAAAAAAAAAAGGGCAGGCGCCTTGTGGCCCAAACACTTAAGTAACCCTCCAATTCCTTAGTTCACCTAGGCTACTTAACAGCTGTGAGAAGACGTTACCATGTTTGCAATCTTTTGTTAGAGTTTTTGAGTTGTTTAATTATGCAAGATCTTGGCCTTTATTTTCTTCTTCTTCTTCTTCCCCCCCCCCCCC
>NC_056557.1:9710246-9711413 GCF_013358625.1 Macadamia integrifolia
TTTATGTTTATAGTCTTTTTTATTTCAACTGACAGCAAATTGTACCACCCGTGCTCAATTCCTTTTCTGACCAAGATAGCCGGGTTCGCTATTATGCTTGTGAAGCTCTGTATAACATTGCAAAGGTGAGAATGGATCAATATGTTTCTCTCTTCTTCTTATTCTTTTGTCTCTCTCTTTTTCTTTGTAAATTTTGGGGCTCTATTTTCCATTTATTTTGTTAGTTAGACATCATCAATATTATTCTGGCTGAATCCCATTCTCGATAGCTGCTGTGCAGGTTGTAAGGGGTGATTTCATTGTGTTCTTTAATCAGATCTTTGATGCATTATGCAAGCTGTCAGCTGACTCAGATGCCAATGTGCAAAGTGCTGCTCATCTTTTAGATCGGCTTGTCAAGGTAAACCCAAGCTCTCTCTGATCATATTTTGGTTTTGCTAATATTTTTATATAAAGTTCAATAATTTGTTTTTTGATGAGCAGGATATTGTAACTGAAAGTGATCAATTCAGGTATGCAGTTTCCTACAAAAGCTAGGTGTAATTTTGATATTAGATGTCAAATTTTTTTCACATACAACTTTTGAAGGAATTTGGTTGTATGACCTTATTCTATGATTATGCGATTATTCTCAGCATTGAAGAGTTTATACCATTGCTAAGGGAGCGTATGAATGTCTTAAATCCTTATGTCCGCCAATTTTTGGTAGGATGGATCACTGTATTGGATAGTGTTCCAGAGATTGATATGCTTGGCTTTCTTCCGGATTTTCTTGATGGTAAATATTCATTAGAAATTCATGGAACTTCCTTGTGCAAGTTGTGGTTTTGTTGTTGGTAATTAAATGCTAGCTCAATGTACTTGTCAAAATTTCAGGTTTGTTCAACATGTTAAGTGATTCTAGCCATGAAATACGACAACAAGCTGATTCAGCACTTTCAGAATTTCTTCAAGAGATCAAGAATTCTCCAGTAAGAGTTGTGTTAAAGTAGCTGATGCAAATCTTTCTACTTGTATTAATCAGTTTTAGCTAGCTACCTGGGCACACTTAACTATCTCTCGGAAGACTGGTAGCAGGTGGTAATTTTAATTTTAATTTTTTTTTGCTTTTAGTTTAGGGATTTGTAGGATGGCCATAGTTTAGTTTGAACCTGGGGGGGGGGGGGG
>NC_056557.1:9711433-9770077 GCF_013358625.1 Macadamia integrifolia
GGGGGGGGGGGATGAAAATTGATTAGTTGATGTTTTGTTTGTCATCAATTACCTGAATTGAGAACTGCTGCATTTTAGTCTGTAGATTATGGTCGCATGGCTGAAATATTGGTACAAAGAGCAGCTTCTCCAGATGAATTTACTCGGCTGACAGCTGTCACATGGGTAAGGAGATTTGACTCAGTAGATCAGGAAATTTGTGAAGCGTCTGGTGTTGTAGCTTTCCTTGAATTCGTACTACTATAAATTCTTCTTTGCTTGATCTTCTGTTGGTAGGGTATGGAGTCATGTTTCTCATGCTTATTATTTGGTAGTCTTATATGGGAGGTTGTAATCAGTCTGAAAATCATTTTCACTACATCTTTATCATGCAGATAAATGAATTTGTAAAACTTGGGGGAGACCAGCTTGTTCCGTACTATGCTGATATTTTAGGAGCCATTTTGCCCTGCATTTCCGATAAAGAGGAGAAAATTAGAGTGGTAATTGATTTTCTTCTGTTACCTAATGTAATAATTTTGCTTAGTCTGTCCAATAATGGACTATCAAGCTTCTTTCATGGCTGAAATTTTAATGGTCTGTTAAACAGGTTGCTCGTGAAACCAATGATGAGCTTCGTGCTATTAGGGCTGATCCAGCTGAGGGATTTGATATTGGAGCCATGCTCTCCATTGCAAGGAGGTGCAGTTTTTGTCACCTGGGAAAACAGCTAGGTTTTAAAGGTTACTGATGCCTCTGTATCTACGGGTTTATAAAGCTCTTCCTAGAAGAGCTACAAGAAAATTCCACGCAAGGGTTCCATGTTTCATTTTATAATTTAATGAACTGAATTTTCGTCCTAAAACTAATTTTTCCTATGTAAATTTATCGGTGGTGATTGTTGAATCTTTATCTTTCAGGCAATTATCTAGTGAATGGGAGGCCACTCGAATTGAGGCATTGCATTGGATTGCAGCACTCTTAGCTAGATACCGTTCTGAGGTAATCCAAGGATGTTTCATCTAATGTTAGGCATTCATTGATATTTACAGATATTTTGGTGCCTCTTGATATCCTCTTAGTTTTGCGGAGATAGTTTAATGTCTTTTCTCCGGCTAGTGTTCTTGTTCAACTATAGTGGAAATTTCCTTTTTTTATTATCTGGAGTGATTGCTTGAATAGCATTTCCCCCTTACTCAGCAGTTTCTCCTAAATGGGCATGGTTCTTTTGGTAATACATATCCTTTTTTGTTTTCCACAAGAGAAAAAGAATCATATGTATCTGCATGGGAAGATCCTATTTTCCTTCTAACTTTTCCATGGGGGTTGGGGGGTGGGGGGTCGTGTGGGGACCCAAGAGGGAATTAATATTTGATTTTTCTCTATGTGGGTTATGCAATAGATTCAAACCTGTTAAGAAACTACTTTTATGGGATATTTAATTCTTCAGTGCCCCTCCCATGTACTTTATGTTAGCTCTATCTTTCCTGCTGCTAATAACTTCTATACTGTCTCATCCTTTGTCTTCTTGGCTGCTGCTTTATTTTTATATTTTTCCAAATTCATTATCCAGAGCTTGTTCATTTTTTATATATTAGTATACTTAACCTTGGCCACTTTAGGTTTGTTTTTCATGCTTGGAACTTATTTGTGTGGTAATTGTTTTATTGGCTGTGGTTACACTGAAACAGGTCTTGGCTTTCTTGGATGACATATTTGACACCCTTCTTAGAACATTGTCAGATTCTTCTGATGAGGTAATCTCTATGGTTCTTTATTTTTTTTTGTTATGAATCAATGTATCAAATTGCTTTCTATATTTATCGTAAAGACTGAAGTTTAAGCATTTGGCATAAAGTTGTCATGGTGCCACAGTGAACCAAGGCGTTGGAGGGCTGCCTAAGTGTTTAGGCGAACAAGTCGCCCGCCTTAAGTCGAACAAGGCGCCTAAGGAGACCAAGTGCTATTTTTATTTTCCCTTTTTCTAACATTATTTAATATGCTACATTTGTATCATAAAAAATCAACATTAAGCGACATCAAGTCATCAAAAATCAACTTTAAGCCACATCAAATCATCAAACATCAACATTAAGTCATATTAAATAATAAAAAAATAGCATTTAGAGAAATGCTCTTGTTCTATAATAAGTTTGATTGGTCAAATGATTTTATTTTTACCAACTTCACAACAAGTCTAAGATTAATAATAAATCTGAGTTGTAATGACAAAATTATGTTCTAGTCAAACTTATTTTAAAGTTTGTGAATGTTGTTAAAATCACGTGAATGAAAATAATTTTATGGACATCAAATAAAAGATTATTTTACCGGTCTTTTTGGTTTTTAACAATGTTTTACCGTAATAAGATTTATTAAAATTTTCAGAATTGAGAAAATCCCTTGCATTTGAAAGTTGAAATCGCCCCTACAACCAAAAATTAGTTTTTGTTCTTGGACTGGGGGGGTTGACTTTATATCCATTTGGAATTTGATTTTTAAACTAATTTTATTGGATTCAAATATGGAGTATTTGCTTATTTATGAATAAAATCTTAAGTAAATGAAATCAAAACATAAGGTGACATGCAATGTAATATGACGACAGTCACCTAGGCCCCAGGCAAACCTCCTAGACGCCAAGGTGCCGCCTATCCTTATTTGCAACTTCTCCATGTAACTACAGTTTCTTGTGATAATGTGAACCTTGCTTGTTGAGATGGTGCTATGAATTGTCTTATTTCTCTTGCTGTAATTTATATCTTTTCTGCAATTGATGCATATTTAGTCTTAAACTGGTGTATGAGTGTTGTTACTATGAAGCTCTTGCTCTTGCAATTTCCTTTTTATTTTGAAATTCCTGCTGTGTCAATATTTCACATTTCTTAAAATTCATCCAAAAATGCTTCCATTCTTTTCTATCCACAGGTAGTGCTCCTGGTACTTGAGGTTCATGCTTGTATAGCGAGAGATGCACCCCATTTCCGACATCTTGTTGTTTTCTTAGTACATAACTTCCGGGTTGATCACTCACTTCTTGAGAAGTGAGTTTCTCCTTTGATATTCTAGATTCCACCTTATAAACTCCTGGTTTAAAAGAGTAATATATCTTGGTATTTTCAATGGAGATCTCATCTTCTTCTTCTTCTTTTTCCCAGGCGTGGTGCTTTAATAATCCGCCGACTTTGTGTGATTTTGGATGCTGAACGTGTTTACCGGGAACTTTCGACTATCCTTGAGGGAGAAGCAGACTTGGATTTTGCATCCATGATGGTTCAGGCTCTGAATTTGATTTTACTTACATCATCTGAATTATCCGACCTGAGATATCTCTTAAAACAGTCTCTAGTGAATCCTGCTGGGAAGGACTTATTTGTCTCATTGTATTCTTCTTGGTGCCATTCATCAATGGCAACAATAAGTCTTTGCTTAATAGCTCAGGTATGTATTTTGTCATGGGTAGAGTTTTATCTTGGCATGGATATCATTTATGCTGCGCTTTTTAATGGTATGTAGTCTTTCTTGACAGGCATACAAGCATGCAAGTTCTGTCATTCAGTCTCTGGGGGAGGAAGATATCAATGTCAAATTTCTGGTCCAGCTGGACAAATTAATTCGCCTGCTGGAGACACCGATATTTGCTTATCTCAGATTGCAGGTTTGTAGCTTCACTGTAGTTTATCTTCTTTCAACACATAAATTTATGCATTGCTCCAGTTTTTTGTCTCCATATACACAAGTTAAAATAATTGGCCTTCATATGCTTGCTTCTTCGTCTTCCTTTTTTTTTTTTGGAGGGGGGGGGGGTTAGGTTTTTTTTTTGGCCGGGGGAGTGTTTGCTGTCAACGAAGGAGAACAGGTGAAACATTTGCATTTCAAGATGCCGATGCCCTGAGGCTTTGTTTTAGGGGTTGGGTAATACTTAGTTATTATTTTATTATTCTAGTAAGACATTCTAATATAGAATTTTTAGCGGCAAGAGGTGTATGGTCTCGGGAAAAAATTCTTCCTTCCAATTATATTAATTACTGATCAGGGGGGCTTACTCAATGTGACTTTGTTATGTGCACCTTGAAGGTGAATTTTCAGAATAAGTATAATCATTGAAGAATTTAGCATTACGGTAATGTTATACCATAATTGGATAATCAAAACAGTACCAGGACAGAATAAAATTCCTGAGAATATAAAACCAGATTAAGGAGAAATCACATAGATTAAAATCATATGGTCAGATGAGACTGAAACTCAAATCAAGTTCAGCAATAAAAGAAAAGGTTAGAACACTTGCTGAAATTCTTAACTTGATCCAAGGCCTGGATCAGAAGTTACAAGTCAATCCTAGTAGCACTGGGAGAGGTGTATATCAGTGAATTCATCACTCACTATAGAAATCAGAATTTAGGAATATGATGAACAATCGATTCTGAATATTGACCATAACAATCAGCAATAACAGATCAGTAAAAACTAGAATTTGAGTCAGTATACTGATTCACAGAATATCAGCTAGGATATAAGGGCAGAATTGGAATAATGATATAACTCCAGATCAGCAGGTCTGATCAGGGAGAATTCTGGTCGAGTTCTTCCTTTGGAGCTACTCAGAATTTTAGGGTGATCCAATGGCTAGATTCCCTTGATCGAAATCTGTGTCAAAAAACACTTGCATGTGAAGTCCAAATGAGATTAGGAATTACGGGAAATTTCAGAAGAGCACTTACTTGCTTTAATGGAGAAAAAGATGGAGAAAGAAGAACAATAATGGGAAAACACCCTGTTATTTCAGAAGAGCACTTGCTTACTTTTATGGAGTGTGGATACCACCAGAACGCCTTCTACTTCTAATAAGCCATGAACTAGATCAGAATCATTTTCAGAATTTTGGCCCCAATTATAGCGAAGGACCAGAGAAATATCCTAGTTATGAATCAGGTATATAATCAATGGGCAATTATTATATGTTTGCTCTAGTTTTTGTTGTTTGATGTTGAAGTGGTTTTTCTTTATCCATGGGCGATTGGTTTGGATGAATCCTTGTAATGTAGAACTAGGATTGACAAGTCAATCTAGTCCCAATGTTGCAGGATACTCTGTAAGAACTTGAGCAGATCAATAACACTTTGTGTAGTTGAGAGAAGAAGAAGATGAGTTAAGGAAGAGGACCTCTTGTGCTTCACACCGCTGAAAGTCAATTGGATCAAACACCAATTCCATCAGCCTTGATCAAACACAAGACAAATCTCCATGTAGAAGACAATAGCAACAACCATTAATTTTTTTATCAAAATCATCTAGGCCTTTAGGAGCCTCCTCTTCTTTATTTATAATGTTAATGGGGGAGGGAATTACAAAATAGAAGGTTCCTCAAAAAGGAAACCAAATATTCTCCTAATACAATAGCCACTAAAAACTGAAATTAGAAACTAACTGAAATTAGAAACTAGTTGAAAAAGGAAACTAACTACTAAGGACTTGACTCAATTAATAACTTGACTCATAAGGAAACAAATATAACTCAAATCAAGCCCAACTAGAAAGGAAACTAATGAAAATGGAAACTAACTAGTAATCCCGTACTCAATCTTAGAGCCCCCTTTTTAGACCCATAAAAGTGGTCTATTATACTCAAAACACATGGGATCAAAAGCCTAACATGTATGGAACCCAACCCTAGGCTTATTCCTAATAAAACAAGTCTATTTTGGTAATTAATCTGCATCAACTCTCCCGGTCTTAAAAGAACTCGACTCCGTCGAGTTAGGTCGTGCTCCCAAGATTCCCTTGTAAATCGCTCGCCGATGAGGTGGCACATATCTCGAAATAGAAGGGAGCATAACTCCAAGAGGAGGGAGAGTAGGTTGATTTGTCACCGGAGCAGGAGTCAGTCGACGACGTGGCATGTCTGATAATGCATGTGGCCTCATTAAGTACATACGACCTCCTTGCTTCACCTTTATAGTGTTCCGTGCACCATCATAGAGAATGCCTGCATGTCGCTGCCAAGGTCGCCCTAGAAGAATGTCGCAGTGCGCCAATGAGGTGACCAAGCAGGTGACATGGTACTGTAGTGGCCCAAACTGTAGATGTACTCGAACAACTGCAGTGGCCTCTTCTCGAGCTGTGGGTCCAAAACCTCGCACGTGAATCTTCTTGAAAAGCTGCTTCTGTGGAAGGTTGTGTGCTCGAACAAATTCAGCAGATATAAAATTTGCTTCTGCCCCAGTATCAACAATTGCATGAACATCAATAGGGTCGGAGCCGTGCAGGAGAGTACCCTTCTGTCTGAAGAGAGGAGCTTTATCAACTAGTCTATTCGAAAAGGATGAAAGGCTAGCTGAATGAGCTTCTACATCCTCATCTTCATCATCGACAATATCATCGTCCTCGAGCGGATAAGGATATAAATGAGATTCATCTTCACTCTTCTCTGTCGGCTGCTTCTCTGCTACGTTCACAGAACGAGTCCTGTTGGGACACTTGTTAGAATAGTGACCCTTCTCGCCACAACTATGGCATATGATATTCTTCACCCCAACACTATCCTTGTTGAACTCTGACCTTTTCTCTTCAACTCTGCGAGCTTCAGGCTTCTTTTCCTCCATACGCGGTGGAGGTTTATAAACTGAAGAAGTCTTGAGCATACCCTTCCAATAAATGGACTTCTCTTCAGCTGTCTTGGCATGTGCCGCTGCCACATCAACATACCTGAAATCAGTGTTAGCCAACTCAAGTCGAATCTCAGTACTTAACCCACTGATATATCGCATCACCCGTTGTTGGTCTGTTTCCTGAAGTCGACACCTTGAAGACAGTTTGTGGAATTCGAGGGTGTATGAATCTACATCTTTGTTCCCTTGTTGCAAGTTAAGTAATTTATGGAACATTACCTTTTCATAATTAAGAGGAACAAATTTTTCAGTCAGGATCTGCTTCATGACTTCCCAATTGATAACGGGTCCAAGTCTTCTGACAAACCTTGCATGTAGTACATCATCCCACCATGAACATGCATACCCAATAAACTTGGTGATGATGAGTTCACACTTCTTCACGTCTGGAAGAGACTTATACGCAAAAATTCTCTCCACTTTGGTAAGCCAGTCAAGAAATTCCTCAGGTCCTTTTTCACCACTGAACTCGGGAACCTCCACTTTGATGCCATAATCTCTGTCAAAAAATTGCCGAGTAACATCTTGGGGAACAACTGGATCAAGTTGCTGCCTCTGAGGTGTATCTTCGATCCGTAAAGTGTTGAGCTGAGGAGGTAATGTAGAGGGTCCTTCTTCAGCTCGCTTGTCGGACCTCTTCATAAAGGCAATCATCTCTTCCATAAACTTATCAAACTTGGCTTCAGTCCTCTCAAGCCTAGCATCAGTATTCTGTTGGTTCTCGGCTAACTCACGATACAATTTGTGCAACTCAGCATTGGTGATGTGACTTGCCATGGTTAGAAAATTGCAGGAAAATTTGCTCTGATACCACTTAATGTAGAACTAGGATTGACAAGTCAATCTAGTCCCAATGTTGCAGGATACTCTGTAAGAACTTGAGCAGATCAATAACACTTTGTGTAGTTGAGAGAAGAAGAAGATGAGTTAAGGAAGAGGACCTCTTGTGCTTCACACCGCTGAAAGTCAATTGGATCAAACACCAATTCCATCAGCCTTGATCAAACACAAGACAAATCTCCATGTAGAAGACAATAACAACAACCATTAATTTTTTTATCAAAATCATCTAGGCCTTTAGGAGCCTCCTCTTCTTTATTTATAATGTTAATGGGGGAGGGAATTACAAAATAGAAGGTTCCTCAAAAAGGAAACCAAATATTCTCCTAATACAATAGCTACTAAAAACTGAAATTAGAAACTAACTGAAATTAGAAACTAGTTGAAAAAGGAAACTAACTACTAAGGACTTGACTCAATTAATAACTTGACTCATAAGGAAACAAATATAACTCAAATCAAGCCCAACTAGAAAGGAAACTAATGAAAATGGAAACTAACTAGTAATCCCGTACCCAATCTTAGAGCCCCATTTTTAGACCCATAAAAGTGGTCTATTATACTCAAAACACATGGGATCAAAAGCCTAACATGTATGGAACCCAACCCTAGGCTTATTCCTAATAAAACAAGTCTATTTTGGTAATTAATCTGCATCACCTTGTTCATACATGGGCTTCTCTGGTACGAAATGAGCCACTTCAAATAGGTTCATTGCTCTGGCCGAGAATGCGCTTAATCCCTGAAGGAACTGACTTCCAGGATTAAAACTGTTTTTTTAGATGAATAAGTTGTGTTATTTAGCATTTCCCTTGGTGGACTCATAATAGGACCAAAGTTCCTACTGAACCAGTATTGATTTCTCTAGTTTGAAATAGTCTTTTAACTTTTTAATCATTCGAGTGAAATTGGTCATTCTTCTTGTGATGCAGTTTTCATAGGAATTATTTTTTAAAATGTGGTCCCAGGAATTGCTCATTGAATTCCATTGCTAGTGTTCTTATTAGGTGTCTCCTAATATTGAAGAATTCTTGTCTTCTTCTCTTCTGAGATTTGGAATTCCTTTTGGTTAAATGATTTTGCATATATTTCAGCTTCTTGAACCTGGAAGATACACATGGTTGTTGAGAGCATTGTATGGTCTCCTGATGTTGCTACCCCAGGTAAGTCTGAATCGCTCTTTCTTCTCCCTCTCCCACCCGCCCCCTTCTGTTTTTTTTTTCCCTTCTTTTAAGTCATTTGTTTTCCTTTGGGTAATTGACTGACAATATTTAATTTGAGGCGAGGAATGGTAGGGCTGGGAGCTGTTAATTCATCTTCAGATCTTACATTTGTAGTACTGCCACACTCTACCTCATGCCCCTGAAACAAACTTAGATTTTTGAGTTTTCAAATACAAGCTGAACTTGCTTTTGTAAGATTTGTTGAAACAAATCACAATTATATGCCAAGGATCTACCACTCAAGAGATGATATGCTTACCCATGAAGACAAAATTTAACCATGTTGGCAAATCTGGTTTCAAAAGCCCCACCCAATTATCGTGAGGCGCATAATTTTAGCTGAAATTGCACACACACACACACACACACACACACACACACACACACACAAAATGAAATTATCTTAATTTTTTGGATGAGTTTGGAAACCTTCCCCTCCCACCTCTCCTGGATTTGATCTGATTCCATTGCAAAGCGGTGCTGAAATTATGATCAATTGGGTCCTTATTGGTTTTTTAATAATGAGACCAAGTTGCTAAGTTTTAGAAAGGGTTATAATTTACGAAGTACATGTAAAGCTGACAGTTTAAATTCTGAACTCTGATCTCAAAATTTCAATCAGTCAGTGTTAGTACTACTTGCTCACAGTTCTTTCCCCCTCCCCACAAAAAGAAAACAACAATAATAGTGGTGCTGATTTCACCCGATGCAGCAAAGTTCGGCCTTTAAAATATTGCGGACTCGACTGAGGACTGTACCTTCTTACTCCTTTAGTGGTGATCAATTCAAGCAAACACCATCAGGGAATCCAGACCAGATTTTACATCAGATGCCAAGTGGATCACAATTCATGGAGGATGGTGACAAAAACCAGGATAAGGGAAATGCAAATAATGGGATCAACTTTGCCTCACGGCTGCAACAGTTTGAGCATATGCAGCATCAACATCGCATGCATGCAAAATCACAGATGCAATCCCGGAATTCCACTTCGTCTACCTTAACACAGGTTTGTTGGAATCTTGCACCTGCCACAACATAGCATGCTACTAAACTGCTTCATGACCTGCATGATCTATTGATGGCATTTTCTTTTTGTGAGCTTATCGTTCTCTGATAGAAATTTTCAAGGTAATCTGTGCTTAGAACCTCAGATTTTGACACTTCAATGCACAGGAGGTGCATAGACCAGAAGAATCCCGACGGCCTTCACCTGTTCCAGAAGTGACCTGTCCTCCTTCAAGATCATCATGGAGAGGCCCAGGAAACTAGGACAGCTACAATATTGACAATGTTGCTTTTCCTTGGATCTGATCAGGATACCGTTCTGCCGATCTCGGTGTTTCTGAGGAGTACGTTAATCAGATACCATGTTTTGTGAGCCATGCATGTGATGTAGTGTAATTGTAAAATTGTATATCATAGTTGTTTGTTGTGTTTGGTTTTCTGGAGGGTTGGGGTGGTGGTGGTGGGAATTGGGTCAAGATTGAGCTTGCAGTTCCCAAGCTATTATTCTGTGTTTGCAAGCTGGGAATGCTCATGTGGTTTCTGTTATTTTTTTCATTGAAGACCACATGAGCAGGAGGGTAAAATTCAAATTTAGGGTATACAGTTACTTCAATCTGAGAAAAATAATTCAGGGAATTATGTATATTTGTCATCTTTTTATTCGTAAGTAATCATAAAAAAAAAAAAAAAAAAATTTTTTTTTTTTTTTTTTGAGAGATCACTTATTGTTTGGCCATCCATTTGATATATCCTGCTAATGTCATGGAATCCAGAATTGCCAACACAGAAATTATCGGTTAGAAAACCAGGTTTTGGTTCAACTTAAATCTCTAAGACAGCTATTAGGTCTAACTTCGTCAAAGGAATTTTTTTTTACACCTAGTATTACTTGAATCATGAGTAGGTGAAGTCCTTTTGTGTTATCTGCCGACACTGACACGGATACCTAACTGTTACCAGATTGGTGATAAGGTATAGACAGGGTAAATGGTCAAAATTTGGTATGGTTTTGGTATTTTTAAGGGCAAAAATATCCGATATGTGAAGGATATATTATTGGTTTTGGGATTGGCCGATATCTGATCCAATACCCACCGCACTAAAACTATGGTCAACACCATTTCTTCTTGTTTGCACCCCATATATCTCCACATTTTTTGTTATAAAAATGAGTATCACGGGAGGGTTTTACCCACAAATCTAGGTTTATTGTTACTCCAAACTTTTTATGTTGAAGGTTCAAAATGACTTCCAGTATTTTCATTATGTCATTCATGAAAATGAAGTAGGGGTTAAGGTTGTATACATTTGCCCCTTCCCGGCCTTACAGTAATGGGAGCCTTGTGCATTGGATTGCTCTTTCTAATGAGTCTTAGAAAAACCTTGCGACAAGATGAAGGCAATAACACGCAGGGTGTTCTGTCCTAACATCTATACATTTAGGATATAAGGCACGGCATGGAAGGGGTTGCTCAACTTTGTTGGTGAAAACCTGAAGAACTCGTTGCATGAAGAGGTTTTACTTGTCTTTTCATAATTCTGCAAGTTTATTAAAAAGTCAAAATCCCATGACCACCTAGCAAGAAGACGGATGCATGTGTTAACGCGCAATGTCTTCTCGCGCCTTACTTGACGAGTAGGAGCTTTGGAGCAATCATTGAGTGTGCTAACGGGCCACGCTAGCAGCAATCAAGCTACTGCGTGTGCTAACGCGCCCCATGGAACCAAGCACTTGGTCTACGATCAGCTAACGCTCAGGCGCGTGCTAACATGCGCGGAAGGATTGCTTGTGATCTACTACCAACACTTGGGTTTCTTGTTGCAGGCACTGCATCACAAAGATTGAAATGACCTCATGCAATAATTAATGAGGCTGTTTCTGGTAAACTGGAGAATCCTGTGTGGTCAGTGAAGAAAATTATAATACAAAAATTTAGCTCCAATTTTACCCAAAAACAGAAAAAAAAAAAAAAATCCAATGTGCGACGCTTTCCCATTTTTCTCACCACCAATTGACAGGTTTCCTTGGTGCTGGTATATACCTCCAATAGCTTTTTCAGTCCTGGTAGTTTTTTTTGCTTCCACCATTCTTCTTGGCTTCTATCTGCTCAACAATACTGCTGCATCTGGCTTCATTCGTGAAAGCCCAGATGACTAGCATGTGCAGAGCTGCTTTATTTCTGTACAGTCTTATAGGTTGATCATGGCCTTCTTGCCTTGAGATCTCAATTATGGAATATGTGGATTTGGTCTCTCTTTGCCTTCATTAAGAACATCATGTGGGTGCCTTTTGGTTCAGTGAAACTGCAGGCTGATTTCTCAGTCAGAAAGGTTGTGATAAACTGAAAGTTCAGTGATTCGGTTGATCAAGTGACATCAGGAGCCGACCTTAAAAATGTTAAAACAAGACAAAATGCTTCAGATGAATGACAGTAGAGAGCCGCAGAATCATTCTAAAATTATTACTTGCATCTACATGAATCTACATTTTGCTCCCATAAATACACATGATTGGAACCCTTTCCACCAAAAAGAAAGAATACCCTTGCAGTGGAAAAAAAAAAAAAAGATCTGCATCCAGTGATGGTTAGGACTCAAACTACTAGTGGCGAAGCTACCACTACTAAATTCCAAAACAAGCTTTATTTACAACTTAAACCGACTTCTTACATGCTTTACACCTTCAAAAAAGTAGTTACAAAGCGTAGATCTTCTCATGTTCTGAGTTATAAGCTTCGGGATCTGAATAGCCAGAGTGTCGAGACCATGAAAAGGATTTGCTACCACCAGCCCTTCTAATGCGTCTCTGAGAATCATCCCCAAATATTTTGAAATGTTGCTGGAAAACAAAGTAGCACATGCTAGCAAGAGTCCCAACAAGGATTGGTGTACCCAATACTGTTACAGTAATAGCCATCCATGAGCTGCCTTTTCCCACAACCACAAAACCTATTGACAGAAAAGACCCACATGTGCAAATGCAAGCTGCCCACATTAATTTGTTCACCACTGATACAACCTGTTTCTGAGCCCTCGTATCCCAGGCAATCAAAGTGATCTGAACCACAACAACAGCTAGAGATATGAATAGAGATGTAGCATTCAAAAGGCAGAACACACGAAACCCAACAAAATCAGCTATATTAGCTTCTCCAGCATTTGGCTCATCCTGAAAATATTGACCAGGTAAGTTAAATATAGCTATGAAAGCAATGGAGGCAAACAGAACAGCAACTATTGTCACAGAATTGGTGGTGTTCTGCACAGCTTCTCTGTGCAGTTTCTGCAGCTCCTTCTTAATCCCAGACACTCTTCTGTTGGTCTTTGCATTCTGTAGGAGTTGTGTTTGCACCTCATGCTTTATATCACTTACAGTCCTTTTCAGCTCCATTGCCTCATCCAATTGGCCTACATGCCTAGCAAGTTTGGCACCAGCTTCTGCAAGAGCTTCAGTAATTTCCAAGGCGGGCTCTCCATACTGGAGTTTATCCGCCAAGTCCATCGCAGTTTCTTTCTGACTATTAATAGCATTGACCTCTATGGAAGCATATCTGAGTAGAAAGACCACTATCTGAAGGAAAGGAGAATACCAACTAAGAATATGATGAAAAACAGAATAGAATTATGAGTTCAATAACATAATCAAAATCCAGTAAATTAATAGTTGGAATCTATAGGTTTTTAGAACACTGTTTAGACATGAAGAAATTGGATCTCAAAACTGATGGAATTCATTTTTTTGGTTTAACAAATTAAAACGTATGGTGAACAAATAAGACAAAAATCTTTATAAGTAACAAGCAAGGTGGATCGGATTTCCTTCATAATGTCCTACTGTCTAGCAAAAGGAACCACATCAATAGCAGAAAACAAGAACCAACTAAGTCCTCTTACAAAGGAAAGTCCAACATAACCAAAAGAAAAAAAAAAATCATTCTACAATCATTAAATTTTCACGTCTAAGAATCAACTGGATGATTCTGAACTAGTCCTAAATTCCTTCATACAAGGATGGAGAATTTATCATTCAACAATTGAGGAGAATAAAGCAGAAAATGATTTGCTTTCTTCCAAGTCAAAAATATAACTTTTTTTTTGCGAAAATATATGCCATTTAGAGAAGCAAGTCGGCTGGTTGGGTCAATTGTGGGGGTCAACTCAAGCCCAACCAGAGGAATGAAACTGTAAACTCATAATCATAGTTGTCACAGCGTCAAATCGATCTAAGGCGGTGGAGGGGTGGCTAATCAATTTGGCGATGAATCGCCCGTTATGGTGTTGCCATGGCGGTCAAATCGTCCATATGTCATTTTTTATTTTCCCTATTTTTTAAAGTTATTTAGTATGCTATTTTTGTATTTTCCCTATTTTCTAAAGTTATTGAGCATGCTACAAGCCTACAATATATACCCTATAACATATAAAACCAAAATTAAGCAACATCAAATCATCAAAAATCAACATAGCCCTATTAAAATAACTCTGCATTTTACAAAAAATCGACCGCCTAGTGAATCAGGCGTACCTGACGTCCATGGCAGTAGCCTAGTGAATCAGGCGTACCTGACGTCCATGGCAGTGCCATGGCGAAACCTATCAGCCAATGGCGACCGCCATTTGTGAGTCACATAAATCGTAGCACTGCCATGAACTTCATTTTCAGCCAGGACGCCAAATCACCGCCTTGGCGACGCCATGACAACTATGCTCATAATGCTACAAACACAAGGATAAGACCAAAATGCTCAAACCAGAAACCAACCTGAATTTTGACTGGAGATGTCATAGGTTGGATCAAGCAGGCTAGGTCAGGTAGACACATGTTGCATTAGGCTAGGTTTGGATTTATATTATACAAGCTACAATAACCTAGAGTAAGGCTTATGGATTGAACTCAAGAAACCTCGAACACAAAGCAATGCTCCAAAAACCAAACTAAACATCTGTGCTGTTCATCTACTCTCATTCATATATTTAGAGCCTAATACTTGTTGACTAAAACATTTTCCTGGGCTCAGTTTGGGTTGCTTGAGATCTCTACCGAGGCTAAAACTAAGGTCTGAAAATGACAACTCAACCAAACTACAGTTTGGGTAGAGTCAATAAGGTTCACATTGGAACTCACCAAAGTTGCACCCTAAGCAACATTTATCTAAAAGGCATTTCAAATCCTTGCAAACCCATCGAGTGGAGGAGATCCAAGAATCCGAAGAAGCAAAGGCCAGAGTTGAACTAGAGTGCTCAGGGAATTGTGCACTTTCCCCACGTGGAGTCACAGGAAAGTCATTGTTTTCATTCAGTAACTTTTATAACTTATTTTATTCATTTTCAAAGCCTGGTATTGTGGGGACAGTAGTCTCTAGTTTTGTTTTCAGAGGCAAACAGTCAAGTCCTGGTAGAAGTAGGAGCACCCATACATTAAGAAAATATTTTTCCTCCTTTCTTTTCTTTTAATCCACATCATGTTCTTATTCTTACTTCTAGAGTACAAGGCAGAAAATATGCACAGGTTATGGGGAGCTTATGTAATTCAGCTTTTGGGGTTAAGAAAAATGACTTTCCTGCAGTAATTCCTACTGATAAGACATAGCCTTGCTGACTAAGCTTTATGCTGCTGCTGTTTCTTGCTTCTTTCTGCTTCTGTTCATCATATTAAAAAAATTCCAGGTTCCGGTTTTCCTTCTTAATTGATTACCAGGTTAGTATCATATATTCTATAGCTCTGCCAAGAGATCTAATTGTCTTTTACAAGTTCTGGTTTCTATAATATTTTTGCTTCAATCTTTCAGTTCTGATCAGTTTATTAACAGAATCTTGTTCATTTTCTTCCAATCAAGAAATCTTTCAGAGGTTGTTTAAAAAATTGACCAGTTCTGTTATTTAATCAAGATACCTAATGCTCCTATTTTAGAGTTAAATGAATTTCTCTCAACCAGTTATCCTTAGTGCCATAAAGTTTGTTCATGATATCCATACTTGATTTGGTATAATACTGTTACCTGTCCTTCAAACTTACATTCTGTAATTCTTTTTATTTATTTATTTAGTTTTCGAAAGAAGAAAACTATATACTATTCAATAGTTCCTATGCGAGAAGAAAGTGACGTAGTGCTAATGGGAAAAGACAAGATTTGATCCAGGATCTGGGTTAATAACCACTCATTTTACCACCAAAGCATGAAGGCTCCAAGTTCTTTTCTTTTCACCCTCTAGCTGATTAGCAGCCCAGATAACATGAGTGTTACTTTTAGGCGCTAAAACTTGCAGTTATAATTTTATGTGAAATTCTCTGATCAAGAATATATACTTTTTCTCTTAATGTGGTAAGCTTCCTGCAGAGTGATTCCTTACCATCATGAGCACATTTCTTTGCTCCTTTCATTACTTTTCTATTGATTTTGTTCACTGAATATTAAGATTTTATGAGTTAGAATGACAACGTTAACTATTAAATCAACACAACACAGATGCCGAGTTTTCAAGAACCCCTAAACGAAAACCTAAATCACACAACTACAGTCACTTACATCCAAAACTCTAAATCCCAATATAATTTTGGGTCTTCATCTGCAAGATATTTTCCTCTTGAATGAGCATTTTCCCTTACTAAGGGAGAGGGAAGGATGTGCAACATGTCCATGATCAACGGTTTGCACAACCGACGATGGGGTTGTTCCTCCCACCACCTCCAACAATGCCTGGCTCAGCATAGCACAATTTACCAGAATATTGTAATGAAGTACTTAAAGTAATGTGATACAGATCTAATATGCCAGAGCTTCCGCATACCATGAGCATTGTTACTGTCTGAAATACATTATTTCCTACTGCCCCTAATGTACACTAGTCCTGAACCAGAAAATTCCAGCAAGAGACTAGTACGACAGGATCGAAGAACAGAGAATCTGATGAGCAGCAGTAAAGAAATATCACTAGCTTGTAGAAAGACTAGAACTAGAAGAAGAAGAACAGAAGAGAGAAGCAAACGGCCACGAGAGGAGCCTTCAGCCACATATCAGAGCTCAACAGCTCAACTGATGGGGGATATACATATATATATAACCTTTTAATTTTCTTAATCTGACTCGTAAAAGGATTCCTAATCACTCTCTCACAGTGACTTGACTTAATAGACTCAAAACAGTACTCTTAAAAACTATTAAGTATCATAATCTAATTCAAACAATTAATTTAACTACTAATTCTGTGTACTAACTTCACCCCCACTAATCCATTATATGGGCTAATAATTAAGGTCCGATGCAACAAATACCCCTAATAGTATCCCAAAGTCCATAGAACCAATACACAGCCCAAAAATAAAGTCTTCCTCGGCCCAGTTAGGCTGTCTTGATTGCATCCGCTCCATACCAAAGCTGTCTTGATTGCATCCGCTCCATACCAAAAAAGCTAAATAAATTACATGGACATAAAGATAAAAATATTTGAGAAATAGAAGAAAATGTTGTTCTTCAAAAAGGGAAAATAGTATAGATTTCTATGACATTGAAAACCAAATATGCTGGTGAATTAACTTGTCCTGAAATTCATGAATACCAAAAAATGTAGAAGAAAATTCCTACAATATGTCAAATTGAATACAAATTCTAATTTACGTTAAAATTTTCAAATTAAAAATTAATGGAAAAATAGAAATGATAGACAATGAAAATATTTCTTCTATTATAGGTCAAAATATGAGAAATACCTGTGAACGGCATTTCCTTGTGGCCACATGTAGAGCTGTATTTCCCTTCTTATCGCGTGCATTAAGTATTGAAAGATCAGCACATAATAAATCTTCTACTACAGAAGGATCCTGGCCTTTTACAGCCATGTGGAGCGCAGTCTGGCCCTTCTTGTCTTTAATAGAAACAATTCCTGGATCTCTGTCTATGAGAGCTTTTACTATTCGGTGAAGGCCATACCTAACAGCATTGTGCAGCGCAGTTTTCCCATTTTTTCTCACAATCCTAACTGCGCTTTCATCAGTGTCTAATATGGCATTCACTACTTCCAAGTGGTCCTGGCGAGCAGCTGAATAAAGAGGGCTGGTGTTTGTGGCATCACATATCTTACAAAGTTCAGGCCACCGGCTCAAAATCTCTTTCACGATCCCTGGACACAAAGAGAAGCACTGTTTAAATTCACTATTACCTCAGATATGTTTCCATAATAACTGTATGGTCAAATTTCACTGAAATTAGCAAGCATTCTTCTTATCTCTTCTCATAACAGTACATTTTCTGACCTTAGAAAATCACTTGAAACCAAACTCATACAATATTAAATGAATTATATACTATATCATTCCAGTATTTCAGCATAATAAAGGACTGTAACACGGTACAAGTCCTATTTCCACAGGACCTGGGAGGTTGGACCGAAACATTCCTAACATTTGACATTTTTGAGCAAAGTGGCATCTGTAAGACTTGAACCGCAATAAGTATATTTCCATCAGAGTAAAACTGTGCTTTCATGCATTTGGGCCACTCGAAAATTAGACTTACATATCAAAACTATACTTTGTTGTGTTTGGGCATTCAGGTTAACAAAACGAACCAAAGTCTAAATCCGTCTAGAAATTTAGAAATGTTTAACAATTGTGTGATAGAGATTCTGCATAAATCCCTTTCAGAATTCCAAGGTCCAAATCCTTTGATCTGGTCTGTATGAATATTCTCCACATCATGAAGAATGAATCTTTTTTCAAGAAAGAGTTGGATTCATAATGATAATATGTCTTACGTGGCATACTAGTAGAAAGTACAATCCAGGATTTTCTTGAGAATAATGAACGAGTCAAGGATTTACATAAATCACAGAATTCCTTCATCCCTGTAATTTTTCTACAGCCCCAGGCCAATCCAACCATCTTCATTATAGACAAAATCACTCAGTGATATTGGAGGTTGTAGGACTAAAATCCATATTGGAAAGCGATGTGCGACAAGAAACCATCACAGAAAGTTTATACTTGAGATTTTTCTCTAAATCCTTTAAATAGCATTAGAGCTGTTACATGTTCAAGGGCTTCAGGCTCATCTTTGAAGGACAGACTCAAACCTAAAAGATACATGATCTAGATCCCATGAGGTTGGAATTGATTCACCCCTGCTATAAACCCACACAAATAGAGATTAGGAGGGGGAGAAATAGCCTGTACCTTTGGTACTTGACAACAATAACTTCCTACTAACTCAGCTATACAGGGATGTAAGAACTCATTAATATATTATAAGATTACTTCACAGGCACCCATGTATTGTTTGAGTGTTAGCTTGCAAGAAAGTTTAATTCGTAACACAAAAATCTAGAATTTTGATGGTGCAATAGATCAAAGAGGAAAAATAAAATGAATTCAATAACAACAGAACCGAACAGAGATTGAAGTATACCTAAGTTTCCACGCGAGGCAGCGACATGAAATGCGTTCATGTCGGACTTGGCTCTGATCATCGCGATCTGAAGGTCACAGAACTCCACCAAGTACATAAAGACCTCTTCTAGATTGTTTTCAGCAGCGATGTACAGAGGGGTTTCACCGACATCGTTCTGTAACGCCATTAAAGCAGAGATTGAAGCTCGATCTTCTACTTCACCTCCATTGGACCCTTCAAGGGCAAGCTTCAGTGAATCGATGTCGCCGGATCGGACGACAGAGAAGAAGGATTGATGAGAAATGAGTCGAAGAAATTTGGGCTCCATTAGGGATGAAAGAACTAGGATTGGATAGGGTTAACCTCTCTTATGGGTTCTACTCTGCTTCTCTCTCTCTCTCTCTCTCTCTCTCTCTCTAGTGGGTTTTGGATGGACATCGGAGGAGAGAGAAGTAGCCGAATTAGGCGCTGGGTCTCTGTGTTTGTCTTCTTCCTCGTTAATTTGAAGGCCATGAAAGCAACTGGTGAAGCTGACTGGGATTCCTCAAAACTCTGAAACACAGGACCTGTAGAAACTGATACTGTTCTTATTTTTTTATTCTATAACGGAATTAACGGGAAACGGTGACCGTTTGCTCATCGTCGTGATGATAATAATTAATAAGGTATAAAAGTAACGGCAGTTACAAATTTTGTAAATTTGATAACGGCGTCACATCAACGGCCGTTAAACACCAGACACCGTGAGAAACACTGTGACAGTAAAAAAAAAAAAAGGGAAAATTACATCCCTCCCCTATAGTTCGTCGAAATTACGCGTGAATCCAAGGGTTTAAACAAATTACGTGAGTTTGAATCCGTCATATGGTGAGGTCATTTTTTTTATTCCTAAAATACCCCCTAGAACAAAGTGAAGTGACCGAAATACCCTTCACTTAAAATGAGTTTGAAAGGGGAAAATCCTCTCATCGTCTCTTTCATCCAAAAGCGTCTCGGATAAGCCCTAACTGCAACGAGGTGTTCTCTTTCCCACTTTCAATCTAATCTTCTGTCTTCATCCAAGCCCTTTCCATCTTCAATTCATCCTCTTCATCGTCTTCATCTGCACAGAAGGTTCGATCGACTGTGTGAGAAGCAACGGAATCCTTGCGAAGTTGACGGAACCTCTAGACGACGATGGCATCTTCGTGAACCTCACAGAAGGTTCGATCGAATGTGTCCTTGCTGCGATTTCCCTTTGAATTGGTAAGAGGAACATGTGTATCTTCAAATTTAGGGAATATAGAAAAAAAGGAAAATGCATATTCTCAATATACCTTGTTTTCGAATCAACTGTGCATATTATTGCCTTTTTTTTTTTACTGAGATTTGCAAGTGTTTTTTTTTATTTGATTTGCTCTTTAGGGTTTCTCTAATTTTGAAATAGATTCTCTTACTCTTACTGAGATCGCAGACACTAAACAGAACTGAATTCTTTTGTGGTGCAACAGAGCCTTTGGTATGTATTTAATGATCAGAAACGTTCAGACACAGAATCCAATACGATCAAATGCAACCCAAAATGTTTCTGGGCGTTGAATGTATGCCAAACACCATGTTACACCACAGAAGAGCCAAGTCTAAAAACACACGGGTACTAATCCTTTTTGCTCTATTTGATTGTAATCGGGGAAAAAAAAAAAGGTGGGGTAAGGGGGAAGGACTTCTTGTGGCGAGCGTAGGAGTTGTATCTAAACACAAAGAGGGACGAAATGACCGTCTGCTCCCATATAAAATGTGGAAATATTCACCCTATTGATGCTTTCATATGTGGTTCCATTGGGCCTTGCACAAGTGTAGGAGTCACGCTTGCAAATACAGTACTCTTCCATAGATACAAGCCAATAATTCCATATACAACAATGTAAAGGCTTAGTAATAAGTATGGCCCAGTGAACTCCTTGTGTGATCCCTTGTGGGTCTCTTATCTAGTCCTGGGGTGGGGCTTGTACCCAAAAAAAAAAAAAAAACCAATAAAGGCTTTTGTGTTGCCCTTCTCAATCCTAGGTAGGAGAGGAGAGTTAACAACTAATCTCATTTAATTGGACGGAGCTTAGTGTTTTTTAATGAACAATTTTTTTTTCTTAAATATTAACAGAGTTAAGTTGTTATGTTTTGACCCTCGAAGCCGAAGGCCCTCTTTGGTATAACTTCAATTTCAATTTTTCATTATTTTTTGAAATAAATCAACATATAATTTTCTTTCAATTGAACTTATTGAGTTGCATCATTAATTTTTTTTAAGAATAAGAGAGATACTTTGATAGTCCATTTTAAGAATAGATTCTCTCTTTGTTGAATATATTTCTTTTGAGGAGAACTCCCAACCATAGAAAATGACTTTGTTCATTTGAAAGATAATTTAGTGTCATATAAAAGAGCAAACAATCCTGTAGGATTCCTTAATGGATGGCTCTCCCATCTGCTTTTTATGTTCAAACTATGAATTCAGGTCATGAATGAGTAGTATGGACTTGATTCTTCAATATAATATAGATATCCAACCAGCCTAATTGGCAAGGTGTTCAACTATTCATAACATCTATGAACATAATATGGGCACGGTTTTAGGTATCAACATTGAATGGATTGTATCAATCGATTCATATTGTTACCGACCATGATCGATATAGATCAGCTGATATAATATAAACATCAGATTTTTGATGAAAAATAGTGTTTTGATCCCGTATTGTCGAAATATGGCCCAATAAGTATCAATATCACTGATGACCAATATCAATGTCGATAACTAAATCCTTGAATATGGATAAAGCTTAGTTGTGTTCACTTGGGTTGTAGTTTATGTATTCATTTATTTATTTTTTGTACTAATTTAAGAGATACTAGATCAGGCAAAACCCACTAAGGGATTATAGAGAGATCCACAAGGGGGCCAAAGAAGACCCACCGAAGGACCAGCACAGGAGATCCCACTGGACCCCACTTATTACAATATTACTACAACTATACTACTACTAAAAAAAATTCTTTGATCCACTCATTTTTAATATAGAGGAAGATGAAATCTTTTGTCTATCAAAAAAAAAAATTTCTTTATCCTTTTACTAGTTTTTTTATTTGGTAAGAATCCTCCTACAAATCATGCTAGTGCAACTATTTTCTCACATTTCTTCTTGACTAAGAAAAGGCTTTAGTTTTGGGGAGAAACCACCAATCGTGGTAGGATTAAATTAATCCAACACATTTAAGAAATCTAAGAACATGGGAGTATGTGAGACATACTTAGACCAAAGTGAGCATATGATGGTGATAAGTCCAAAACAATTAATTTTCAACCTATATATGATTATTGGAGCCCACGTGCGCATGATAGCAGATTCCCATTATATACTTTAGTTGTATGAGCACCTTAAAAATTTTCACATTACATTAACATATAGAGTACAACAAAAGATACTAATAAGTTTGTGATTTGTAATAATAAAAAATGTGTGATGTCCACTTGTTTAGGGACAAAGACATCTTTATTTATGTGTTGACTAATATATGCCCATGATAATAAAACTAAAGGAAGGTGGATCCTAAAGTTCAGGTTTTCAATAATGGATCTAGACTAAATGACACTTTGATTGTGTTTGTTTCGCAAGAAATTAGTAGGAAAAGAAAAAAAAAAAAAAATTACAAATCTTGATTTTCAAGAAAACTTTGTGGAAACAAGAAAGCAATTTTTTTTTTTTTTTCATTTTTTGATGCGATTAAAATTTGAAAGAAAAATCATTCTTTGACTTTTTTTTTTCTTTTTTTCTTTTTTTCCATTGCTCAACAGACAACTAGAAAACATAATATTCTTAATATTTATTTATTTATTTATTTCAAAACAAACATGGCTTATGGAAACTTCATTATTTGAGTTTTGCCTTAATTTTTCTTCTTTGGAACCACATGGTCGAAACTTTGCACATTTGCGGACAAATTGATTCTAAGGACCTTCGTTGTTCACATGTCAAGTTTTAGTAAAAATGAAATTGGCTTCTATGTATTATGCACAATACATGTCACATAAGTAATATAATTATCATAAAGGAAAATATCATATCCACAATCAACCATGTGAACAAAATTGTTGGTTCACATAGTTAAGATGATAACGCAAATTTGATATGTGATTAATTCATAAGTTGTACCTCCCATTAGATAGTTAGGCTGCGTTTCATATGCGTTCTTGGCATGTTTTCGAGGTCGATAATGCATTTTGCGATGATAAAAGCAATGAAAATTATCATCTTAGAATGCGTTATTGACCTATGATGCAATACCAAACACAACCTTAGTTTATTGAATTCCACATTTGCGAAATACAATGGCATTCATTTCCTCATTGGAAAGAGGTTTGTTGGCTGCAGTGAATTGGTCAGCAATATATTTGACTTCTTTAGGGTAGGTAGAGACAGTCATATCCCCCTTTGAAGTGTTTTGAAGCTGCATATGCAACTGGAGGATACTCGTGTGAGATAGAGTTCTAAAGGCCGATTGAAGAGCAGTCCATACCTCAGCAACAGTGGTGAGTCCGACGACATAAGGTAGCACATCAGGTGTTAGAGAAGCAAGTAAATAGCTCATCACGGTCCTTGTGAACCAATCCACATATGCCGGATTGGCTGTGACGGTTCTTGAGTAGGCGAGAGTGATAACAGGTGAAGGAGAAGAAGAGTTGCCATCAACGAATCTTAGAAGGTCATGGCTGCGAAGAAGCAGGTACAACTGCGTGCACCAGAGAAGAAAGTTATTAGGTGAAAGTTTCAAGGTAATATGATGTTGGAAGTTCGGGTAAGATGATGGCATGGGGGAGGAGAGGGAAGAAGAGGTAGCAGAGATGGTGGCAAAGGATGTAGATATGATTCCCAGATTAAAGACGCTAGTCGTCTGATACCATGTAAAGACAATAAGATTGGATTTGAAAAATTCTTTCCTTGATTTTTGAGGAGGATTGTATTGATTTATATAGAATTAGAAAGGGATAAGTTACATAGGTTTTATTGTTACTGCTATACAGCTATAAAGACAGGATCAGCTATAAAGATAGGATAAGATTACATGGTCATTCAAATTTGAAATTTTAAAAATTGAATGGAAAACTTAAAGGCACTTGAAACGTTTCCTTAACACTCCATATGGCTTGAAAAGGGTGGACCACAAAAAAATGCTTATGTCAATGACAAGGAAACAAAAGTTTGCCCCGAGGACAAGTGACTTAGTCGATTGGTTTGTGCCTTACTTGTTAAAGCTTGGTATGAGGTTTGTACTCGAGTTCGAGTCCCCTTCTGCACATTGGGTGCCTAGCCAAGGCACTCGCCTATCCTACTCCCCCTGGGCCCCATCGAGCACCCAATCCCCCTCCGAGCCATCATAGTGGTGGGTCTACCTCAGCATACACACAAAGACGCACAGAAAATAAAAATTAAATAAAAAAAATAGTTATCCTTATTTTAATGTATAACCAAGATAATATATGTATTTAAAAAGAATTAAGTGATCAATATAATTGATAATCTTGATCTAAAACTAAAATAGTTGATAGTCAATGACATGTCTTGGGCTTTAGACATAAACAAGATTGAAACTAGAAAGGTGCCACATATTAAGAAGCCAAGAAAGATTTGAAGTTAATATGAATATCTTCTAATTAACTAGTTTTAATAGAATTTGAATGTGTTACGAGAATGAGTTCTACATATAATCCTTGTATGGTCAATTTGCACACCACTAAACATTATTATGTGATTAATTTCATTAGTTATCTTTCAACCAACTGTATTTATGTAGTAAATTCAAATTATTCTTGTCAAATTTTTTTTCTTTATTTCCGGGTAAAAACTAAAACCATGTGAACAAAAAAAATCTAAAGATTAAATAAGTATAAGAAAAACATGATCCAGAATTTTTATTTATTTATTTATTTTTTATTTATTCTGTTAGGCTCCCAGGAGAGTTGAACTCATGACTTCTTAATTTTGAGGTATTGGTCTTTGCCAATTGAGCAACCCTCTTGAGGTTTTAAGGGATGTAAGACCGAGTTTCCCTGCATCCACAGTGAATGGAAATCCATTCACTTTGGAGGGTTAGGGACGCAGGAGCAGGATCTGAGAGGGCTGGGGGTAGGGGTTTCTGGATCCTAGCTAGGATCACGTAGTAAACCTCACCATGCGGTCAAGGGAAACCTTGTAAAAAAAGAGTAAGAATTTACATGAAACATTTTCTTTTACATTGCTTTTACCTGGAAACAAACTAAGCCTTACAGACACAATGAACATAAAGATAACACTACTTTGGTAGTTCCATGTAGCATTGACATCTTTGCTGGGCTGAGAGGTCAGCCTGCGCAGCCCTATTAATCTGGCTGGAATGGGCTTGTATCTCCAGCCCAAATTGGAGCCAAGCCATGTTCCAGACCTTCCAAATACTATTAATCCTTATTTTTGGGTTAGAAAATTCATTTTAGAGAGAAAGTTTTCTACATCCATAGAGGACTGTTCACCCACCATTCTAGGGTTCACAAACCCTTATAGGATTTTTAATATCTTTCCAACCATACCCTCTTGATACCCGAGCACATCTAAAGCCCCACGTTGTGGCTATGGGGAAAATCATGGTATAGTTCCAGCTTTATCATCTGGGCTGGCCCGAACCAAATTAGCCCACTATGACCTTTTGCCGAAAACCCAGTCTAATGAATTCTTGGGCCTAATATTTGGCCCAGTTTTGAGTTTTATATGGGCTTGGGCCAATTGTTAATTGGTCATTTTGCCAAACTGTGTTAGATACACAATTCGTGTCACCTGGGTGAGCCAGTCTTACCAGACCACTTGAACCTAACCGCTGAAGTAGAATAGGGTAAAGCTAAGGCTATGTTTGGTATGCATTCTGAGAATAGTTTTTGGGTCTAGAAAACGCATTTTGAAGGCAAAATATAATGAAGAATTGGGTTTGAGGATTCGTTCTAGATCCTGAATCTATTTCAAGAATAAAAACCAAACACAACCTAAATGTACAATTAATAAATATATATAACGAGGAACTTGATTTTTGTCAAATATTTTTTGATTGAAGCAAATAGAGCTTTGAGTTGGCTGCATTCATCCAATTGGATGGGCAAACTTTGTTCTATAATATCCAACCAATGTGGGACTATATTCCTCTTCCACTCTCTTTAGTTTTGGGCAATGAACCCTCACATGGTTGGTGCATGGACAACCTGCTCTAATACCATTTGATGCCATTCAACCTAAAGCCCAAGTTTCATGATGACGAGGCTCTTTCCAAGGTCATAAGTCGAACTGTCATATACTACCAGTGTGAGACTAAACTCTCTTCCTAACTATGGAGCACATATACCGCATCATAATTCCTACATGTAAGGCTGTTAAAGGTATAAGATTATCGAAAGTTGTTTGTAATCTTATTCTTCTTTTTTATGATTGGAGGTTATAAACAGGGAAGAAACTAGCTTTGTTGTGCCAAAGAGCAAGTTTTTTTTTTTCAATTAGAAACAAAAAAAAAAAAAATATCAGTAATTAGGGGAATAACCACATTAGGTAGATGATTTGAGAGGTGAGTAGGGAGATTTGCCTGTGCTATGGATACAAAGTACCTCGCCATGCCATGGATTTATATACATTCAAAAAGAGTGGTCCCACACTTAGGCCAAAAAAGGTTGTTCAAGTTAAAGGTTAGCTGGTGAACAACTTCAGAGTTGGTCTAGATTTCCTTCAAAGTCCACCCCTACTCTCCCGTCTCCTTCATGAATTTCCAGTCAACAGATAGTCTGTTATTAGTAGGTGACTTACCCCATTGTGTAAGACCCCCACCGCCCAACTAGTCATTGTTGAGGATAGATTGTTCATTAGATCACATACCATTATAGTTGCATTAGACAGAGGGATTAGTGTAGGGGAAGTAGGAGGGAGCGTTAGTACCTGATGTTGCATGGATGAGTACGAGCCATCATGGATTAAGTTGATCCATTTTAAGGTCGGGTCTAGTATTTTGTATGGATTAGGTTTTTCCTTTCGAAAAATGATACGGTTTCTATGAAACCAAATATAATAGCATAGAATTATAAAAATAGAGAAGAAATATTCAAGATTATTTGGTGGAATAATGTTAGAGTTAAAGAAATACATATTATTTCTTGAAAAGAGGAAGCATGAAGGGCAGCGGTATGAAGACCCAAAGGGCTAGCTACCTAGATGTGTTTGGTAAAGCCGCAGGAGAGGAAAGGGTACCACAATGTTTCGTGTTGGGAGTTGCATAAGACGCAAGTAGTCTCCATGGACACTCACTTTCTAAGACATCCAAGGTTGGGATTCCTCCTTGGAAAACTCTCCAAAAGAAAATCTCAAATTTTGGGTGGAGATGGAGTTTTCATGAGAAGTGACACCAGTGTGAGCATGGAGATAAGCATGAACACTTGTTGGATGATCCAGTAAGGTTAATAGGTGTATTAGTACTCAAAAATTTAGCAGCCAAGTTAGTGGTTAGGGATCTTGAATTTGAAGGGATACACCATCACCAGTTCTGCTGAGATCCAATATCAATATACAAAATAGAATTAACATCATTCAAAGGGAGAAAGGAGAGAAGGAGGCTAGTATTCCATATATTACCATTCATCAAATTCCAAATAGATCTAACCAATATGTGGCTTTTTAAAAGCTAGTGAATACCAATTATTAAGTTTGGAAATAAGAAAAAAAATCACCCAAGGCCAAGTTCAATTTTTTTTTTTTTTAGAAGTCTTGGCTCCTTCCATTAAGACTTTCTACTTCATATTCAATCTCTCCAGAAGAGAAGAAGTCATCCAAGGCGAAGTTCAACTCTTTTTAGAAGTTCGGCTCCTTTTATTAGGATTTTCTACTTCATACCCAATCTATTGAAAATCCTTAGCTAAAAACAAATCTAAAGAGTGTACCCTTGACCATGCATTGCCTCCTTCAATTACATGTTTCCTTGAGTAAAATGGTAGTCAGTGGTCAGCCAGATTATATGTTCTTATCGGGAAGTGTTTTCTGTGGAGAAATGTAGACACCGTTTGATAATGTTTTTGTGTCTAGAAACAGTAGAAACGGATTTTCATGTTTCCAGAAACAAAAACAGATTTTTTGGTGTTTGATAAACTTATTTCTCGAAATATTTTTTGCAGACATAATGCTACTAAAAAACCCAATAGTATCATTAGATGCCCAAAAGAGAGAGAGGGTTCAGTTGGATCTTTTCAGGTTTAAATAGTTAAGAGATTTATCAGGCACAACTCCATTTTTTTTCTCTTGAATTCGTTTTGGACTTGTTTCATCAAAATCGTTTCTAGGATTGCAAATAAGAAAAAATTTTGATTTATGTTTCTAGAAACAGGTGAAACATAGCAACTTTATTAAACGTTTTTTAGATTATTTTTTCGTTTTTTGGAACAAGAAAATACAGAAACAGCAGAAACGAAACATTGTCAAATGGTGCCATAGTTTATACAAGTGTGTGAGGGCCAATGGGAATATAGGAGAAAGCATCCACAGAGATGTCATTTTCTATTTTATGGAAGACAGGCCGATCATTTTATCTCCATGTGTCTAAGTGTAGGGCCACATTCCCTCATAGAAACCTTTTTTCTTATTTTTACATATGAATTATGATTGTTGTTTAACCTAAGCCATTAGCTCTATCTCTACCTACACCATTGATTAAAGTAATCTGGTTGGACCACAATGATTGAAAACAACACTTTACTTATTTTGTAAAGGAGAGTGCACATTCTTCTTCAATTATGCTTTTCCATTTTTCAGTTTGAACTTGAAATATGGTTTGTTTGCTTGTTTGTTGTTTTCTCAAACGGAAGGAAAGAAAAAAAGCATTTGTATTATCAGGTGACCCCAACCCATTACTATCAGCCCACATCTCAACAACTCCCTTTCACAATTAAAAGGTCACTTTTCAATCTTCTAGAGCTTGCAGTTAAAGGCTGCGTACACACTTGTCCCTCCCAGATCTTGTAATAGCAGGAGCCTCTTGCATTGGGTTGTTATTTTTTTTTTTAAATCCTACAATGCTTAACATGGTTTCAAATATCAGTATCAAATCTGTAATCTATCGATATGTATCAATATTGATTTTGGCCAATATTGATTATTGATACTCAGTGATCTCATATCGATGGAATGGTTCTTAAAACAACGGTCAATATATCCAAAAAATCAAAACCATGATGCTCCAAGAGTAAGAAAATATAGAGTTGGATCGGTCGGGTTAATCTAAATCGGAGTAGTGATCTGAATTATGAACTGAATCAATCAAGTAACAAATATAAAAATATCTCAAAATGAGATTACCTACTAAATTGACTATTAGCATAGGTTACTTATGGGTTTTCATGCAAAAATAATAATTCCACATCAGATGTGAATAGTCCAATCACTAGCCAATTCAAACCCCGATTTCAAATTTAAAATCCTTGACTTCAACCCATTTCACAAGTAAGTACAAATATATATATATATATATTTATAAAGACCATTCTCACAAGTAATTGGATTCTAATGGGTTTGCCAAATCCAATTAAGGCGACTTTAGACCATGAAAGAACCCTAATTTAGTTGGTCAGTGAACCGGTTTGACCAGACCCATTCTTCTTTGTAATTTTGGTTGATATTTGATTGTTTTTATTCTTCAAAGAAGAAAAGTAAGGATCCAAAGGAATCAAGAAATTCCCAAAACTTATCTCATTCTTAACTGTTTTCTGGAATATGTTCTTTGGGAATGAAAGAGTTATGGCTCTTTAAAGAAGTGTTTATCCACAAATGTAAGTCATATAAGCCTCCCAATTCCCAAGGCAAGATGAGATATATGCTGTTGCCATCTCCAAAGGATAAGCAGGAAAGGGATAGGTGAGTATGTTAAAAGGAACACATTTCTTTAAAGGTAAGGAACCACATCAAGTTAGGGTTGGTTTGTTCCAAGGGATAAGAGAGCATGTCAAAAGGAACAAATTTCTTCACAAGTAAGGTACCACAACAAGTTATGGTTGGTTTGCTGCATTTTATGTTAGATTAGGTTTTTACAATAGGGTTAATTTTTAATGAATGATGAATTCGATGCCACGATAACGTTGTTTCATTAAGGATTAATAGTTGCAGGTTTAAGTTAGGATATCGTTTCTGCACTAAGCAAGAGTAATATTGCATATATTATGATTCATTCTAAATCTTGCAGTAGCGAGAACCTCGTGCATTAGATACATTATTTTTAATGATTTAGACAAAACATCAAAATACCAAAATATTTCTTTTGTTAGGTGTGGTTAGGTTCTATTAATTACAATAGCTTTTTTAATAATGAAAATGATGACTTAACAAATGGAAAGACATTATGATTTGTCCTTTTAGGTAGAAGTTCATATGATATGTCGTTGTTCATAAAAGGTTGGTTAAGAAAAGACATGCACACATATAGTCAAGGAGTTTATCTTTTCTTGAAGGGAATTATTATATTTCTGAAAATTATTTTTTCTATAAATCCGGCAATAGGAATTCCTGCTACCTTGTAATCATATGCAATGAAATAGAATAATCCCCTTTTTTTATGAGTTTGTAAATATGCCTTAGGTTTTAGTATTTTCTAAAATACCTTTTTAAATTATAACGGGATTTTATTTCGACATCTACAAATTACCTGATTTGTAGGAAAATTTTGTCTGGAACTCCACTGTGTTTGTCTTATATTTATCTCGAGTCTCATATTTCAAATTTCTTTCCTGATTCCCCTAAAAGGAGCAAACTTCCACATCTCCTTTTCCCTCACCTCCCAAAACCCCTTCAACCTTCTCACTTATGATCGGCAATATCAACAGATAGCAAATAACCTGGGGCTCCTTCTTGTTGGACTCCAGCTACTCCTTCCAATAGATGGAACATTAAATATATCAAGGTGAGAAATGGTGTTAAGCACCAACACATCACATCTTTGAGGAATAATTTCTCGTAAAGGTTTTATGCATGGACATATATTTACTTAATCGTATCTTCAACTGTCGGATGGTGAGAGAAGAGACGTGTTGTTATACTTTTAGAGAGAATTACCAGATTACTCAAAATTGGGCTTTGGTTTACAAAATTACCCATCCAATGTTTATGTTTACAGAAATAATCAAATTGAATTTGGGTGTACAAGATTGCCCGATTACTTTTATCACTCTACCCCCATCCAATAATTTAAAGACACGACTATGTATACCATGGTTTCAAGTATCGATCTAAGATCGGCCATATTGGTTGTATCGGATTTGTATCAGCTGAGACCGATCTTCGATTCCTGACCGATCTAGATTGGTTATCCGTATCGGTTTAAAGGTAAAATAGTAAAATAATTAATGTTTTTAAAAAAAGCAGGAGCAAAGTAGATCGATATCCATCGATCCGATCAAAATCGATATACTAATACCGATATCAATACCAATATCAATACCAATACCAATACCAATACCAACACCGTCCCCTAAATCCTGGTGTATATGCATGGCCTAAACAAATTGTTCATAAAGATTTCCCTTTTCAGTAATATAAAAAGGAAAAGCAACACTAAATTTGTGGAAAGTGGACATCCGTAAAGTGGGATTTGGTGGAACATCAAATAATCAATTCGTAACATGCACAACATGACAATATCTATTTTATAAATTAAATTGAAGGAAAAAATCTCCCACGATGCCAGTGTAGGAGAGTTTCTCACATCACACCATTGGGAGTTATTGTGGGAAATGTTATAAATTTATAATCATATGAGACTTACATGGACAGGGTAGAAGAGAGAAAACAATTAGAAAAACCCATGTGAAATAATGATCTTAATGAATTTGATTCCTCTCTATTTGGCTGTACAACCCCATCTCACATCGTCTATGAGATATCGTCCCCACATCCAATGAATGGTGTGAGATAGGGTTACAGACTTACAGGGTACAATCAGATGAAGAGGATTCGTGTTTGATTTTAACTGACATCATGGGGAACTTTTTCATTTAGAAGGAGAATATTTAAGGGACATTATCAATTTAGTAATGATACTTAGATTTTTTTAACTCAAATGTTTCCCCTTTATATTTGACAATAATGTCCTTATGATTCCTATCTAATTCATGTGAAGGTCAATGAAACCCGACTATATCCTTACTAAATCATTATTTTTAAACACAAGGCAAAACAGTTGCATAATAAAAACAACAAGATGATTAAAGAGTGATAGGTTGATGACTTTAAACGAGAAAGTAGTTCTGATCAATATCTATTTGTATTTAAGAAAACTCACGTCATTAAATGAGGAGAGGAGATAAAACTTATGAAGGGATGTGTACACCTCATTACCATCGCATGCCACCTTTTTCCCTTATTGGCATCGTAAAACTCTTTTCTTGTTTGAAAAATTAAAAACCATTATCATAAACTACTTGTCATGGGAACGTGCCAATCACTATTAAGATTTAGTGGCATATGAGAAACCTAAGAATCTTGATATCATGTTACCTTTTTTATTAGGTTCTTTTTTAATTAAGAACCTAAATATGTTTAATGGAAATACATTACAACGACACCAGTGTACAGATTCTTTCATAATCTTCTCATAATCTCTTCTTAGAACTCATACTCTCTTTCCTAATCAAAATCTCCACACTGGGTGATTCAATTTCTCACCCCCTCATTGATGGAAAACTACACTCTACTGATCCCTCTCCCATATATTAATATGCCTTAATTATTCATCTTAAAAAATTTCTCTCTCTCTCTCTCTCTCTCTCTCTCTCTCTCTCTCTCTCACACACACACACACACACACACACACGCACAACATTGCATAGATGATAAGAATAACCCACACCTTGTATCAGCATAGATTTGTTGCATAAAATCCATAAATGGTGAGAACAATGTGAAAAGGCAAGATCCTCCCCTATCAAACAGTCAAATGAACCAGTTGGTCAACTTGTGCTGACCGCACCTTCCTCCTAGAAGCAGATTCAGATGATGAAAGATGAAAGTTTAGTGGGCTACCAAGAACCCTAGAAATATATTTTTTTTTAATCAATATTCACAATTCAGTCTTAGAATTGCTTTCCAAGTCAAAAGTTGTGCCATGAAATAGACATATAATAAGCGAAGTATTCCACTTCTTTTAAACCAAAGAAATCAAAGTTTTCTTTCGGTGAAGATATGGTGGGCCCTAGACATTCTGCCTCATTGGGGTCATCAGTACAGTTGGCAATGGGTTAGGCCGGTTGCAGGTTAATTAGTCAACAGGCTTGTTTGATTTTGTTTCATATTAGCCTTTAGGTTATGTATATCTGCAATCCTTCATACACCATATAACAAATTCTCAAATAATGCCCTTGTTTGCTTAATTTTTCAGTGATTAAAGTATCTAAATCACGGTTTTAGGTATTGGTATTGGAAAGGTCGTATCGTATTGATATCGGCTGAGACCATCTTAATACTTGGTCGATTTAAGATTAGGTATCATATCGGTATTAGGGGTGAAATCGTCAAAAAACCTAATTTTTATGAAAAGTAGGGATAATATTGACTGATCCGATACAGCCGATCCTAGATTGAGATCATATCAGTTTCAGCCAAGACCAATTCTGCTATCGATTAAAAAACTAAATCCTTGATCTAAATAGATCAATTGTTTAGATTGGTTCATGGGCTTCAAAAGAATTATGTTGGTAACAATTAAGCCTTTTAATCTAATCCTCTCTTTTGGAGTTTGGAACAATCCTCCCTATAACATATTTTAAGGAAATTCTCAAAAAAAGAGACTATTTTGATAAATTGTTTGGATTGGATTTCATGAAGTTAAAAATAAAAGAATTTTGTTGGTATCAAATAAGCCTTTTATTCTAATCCTCCCTTTTGGAGTTTGGAGGGGTCAGGAGTCAAGACCTCCCTCACTTTTTTATGATGTAACCTGCCTTAGTGGCCTTTTATGGTCTTAATCAAATGACTTTGATAAAATTATTTTAAATTTATTTAAGTTAATTATTCTGATTTGGTATCAACGCTGATGACTGCATGTGATGTAAGAGGTTATAGGGTTACGATAGTGAATAAGTGTTGCCCAACTTAGAATATAACCAAGCAACTAAACAAAGAATATCATCTATTAGAGAGAAAATTGAACTTTAACTTGTTTGAATTAATTAAGGGACATGATTCAATAAAAGGCAACTCCCATGAGGTAAGTTTCTTTTTCATCTAATGGCATCTATAGAGAATCATTTAGGCACCGTTTGATGACGTTTCTGTTGTTTTTATGTCTAGAAACAACAGAAATGACTTTTCCCCTTTTAGGAAACAAAAATAGATTTTTTGGTGTTTGATAAATATGTTTTTCGAAACGTTTTTTATAGACATAATGCCACTAAAAAACCCAATAGTATTATCGGATACCCAAAAAAAAAGAGTGTTTGATTGCCTCTTTTTAGGTTTAAATAGTTGAGAGATTTATTGGGCATAATAGTTTTTTTTTTTTCTCTCTCAAATTCGTTTTTAGAAACGATGAAACAAGTCCCCCCTAGTTCAACAAAGTCATTTATAGAATTGTAAATAAACATAAATTTTGATTTATATTTCTAAAAACGTGTGAAACAGAATAACTTTATCAAATGCTCTTTAAGTTGTTTCTTCATTTCTAGAAACAAAAAAACACATAAACTGCAAAAACGGAACTTTGTCAAATGGTGCCTTAAATTACGAAAGCTATTTATTAGATATATTAATCGGATATTTAATTCATTTTTTATAATCTAATCAAATTTTAATTAATTGCATATGCATGTCTAAGTATCATAATCAGATAAATACTATGAATCTTATAAGATTTAAGTGTATGTGTTCATGTTATGATGAGTTCCAAAGGTGACTTTCATTTTGATTATCTAAATAGATTTGACAACCAAAAGATATTTTAAACAAATTCAGACCACCCTTTGAAGATAATCAAATCTCCCCATTGTGGCCATTGTGATTTCTAATTAACGATAGCTGCTTTCATGTTCTTGAAAGGACAAATTATGCATAGAACATATCTTACACAATAATTGGTCTTAAAAAAATTAAATAATAAAAAGTCAATAATTATTTTATGGGTTCACAAATTTCAAATTTCAAATTACATCTCTCTCTCTCCTTAATTATTTATTTATTTATTATTATTATTTTTTATGGATCCATGTAGTCGAAGTTGGGATAAGGCTGAATTTTTTGTTATTATTGTGAGCGGCGTCGAGTCTAAGTCAGTTTTTGATCAACCATGGACTAACATGAAAAATGGAAAATTTTGTTCTATCTTACCCTGTTACTATCAATCCCCAACAAAGATGATAAAAAACTTATAATCTTCTGATAGTCCATGAGTATACATCATCATAGTGCATAATCAAATCAAATAGTAAAATTATTTACAAAATATTGACATTTCTTACAGTAACGGTAGCCACAAAATAAGAGGAAAAAATTAACTAATTAAATAAATAAAAAGACTAATTATAAACATCTTGAACAAGCAATCGAAATGGGAAGGGTAAATTAAACTTGTTTACTTGAATTTTTTAGGCAGGGTGAATGATGTGTTATAGAGAAAGATGCCTAAACACAAGCTAGAATAATGATCTAGTTGGGTAGTAGGTTGTCAATAATCCACATCAAACAACTTTTTATCTAAGAAAACAAACATATTAAACACTTGACTTGCTTTATACTCGAAAACTCGAACCATTAAACATATGTATATTGGAAGACTCGCTAATTGAATACTAGAACTCAAATGATATGTGTTTCAACATGTATGCATATGATAATAGACAAAATTTTCCGTCACCGCATAAGGAGGAGGGAGGTTCACCACACCATCTTAGGGTTCACAGACCCTTAATTAAGAACTTAAAGTGTTTTAATATGTTCCCTAAAATATCCTCTCGTGCATCTGAAACCTGTAATCAGGGGATAAAACTCAATCCTATGACAAGTTTCAGTATTGATTATATGATGACATAGACAATATGACTACTTAATTTAAATGCCAACAAATAATATACATTTTTACTGAAAAGAAAATTAACAAATAATACCGCATGACATGGAAGATAACCATGACAGATAAGAGAATAAAATTCTCCACAATGTAAATAAATATTCGCATAATATGCATGAATTTACAAATTATTTGCATATTATACACAAAAGTTTACAAGTAATGGATCATATTTTACCCATTTTAGATTCCATTCTCCCATCTTGATATTGGTGATTCATCAAGTAGAAAAACTAAAAATTTATAAATAAACATGGTTTTAGTGCAAGATATCAAATTAGGTATCGGCCATCCCAAATTTGATATAGTATCATAATAGATCAGCGTCGGATCGTCTATTTTGAACATATACCCTTAATGTTTCTAAAAGTTAAAATTTTTTTATTTTCACCCCCACTAGGTATTGTGATCTATAACTTATGGAATGGATACAGATCGAATGATCCAATACCGATACTTAGAACCATGGATCATGATACGACCATGATCAAGGTTGACAATGGAGAAATACTAGGGAGGACAGAATCTTAAGGTGCTCCTGTCCGGACGAACCTACTATCTCAATGGCTGTTAAATTTTAGATCTTTAATTATAAATTAAAAAAAAAAAAAAGGTCACGGGTCACCCGGTGGTCCCGGTTCCATCATTCAGTGAAGCGAAGGTCTATTATTACGGCGAGGATCGAGAGAAACGATTCCTTATCTTCAGATTTTATGCGGGAGATATTGTGCCGCCACGTCGACCATTACTTGCCCGATTTGCCGCTCAAGAATAAAATAAAATTTATTTACAAACACATTCTTATCCGAAATTTTTTTCTCAGTCGACACCTTGATCAGATGTCTTTTTCAAGTTTCAACCTCCTCAGCTCAATTATTTTCTTTCATTCTTATCCTATGTTTGAAAGCCAAGAAAAAAAAAAATTTTCCCCACAATGTCGTAGTGGGGATTTCTTTTCACGCCCTCTCACTTAATGACTCATGAGGTTTAAATCGATATATTCTCTCATTAGACAAAATGTGGTTGTTTAAGGAATTGAGAGAAATTTCTTGCTTTCTCATTAGATGTTTTTCCGCTCTAGCATCATGGAAATTTTTAGCAATATTTTGAAACCAGCCTAGGTTGAATGGTTGAACCATTTGGCTCTATTACATAAGAATTTTTTATTTTTTTTTGGGTAATGACATAAGAAAATTTCTGATCTTTAGTGGAAGAGACAGATAATGCTGAAGAAGATTTTCTTTCATCTATAGTAAACGCCATCATTGTGATCTCATAATTATACCCTCATGTCCGAAATGATTTTCATCATGTTCAAGAAATCTTATCTTATAGCCAAAAATGGTGCAACCATAGGTCCAATTATATTTCATACTTTTTGTGATTAAATATTTTAGGGTCCTGTTCTAAAGCGCCTAGAATTGGTTGGCGACTAATGACTGGTTAGTCGCATCATTTCCCTTTTTTATACCACTTATTTTATAAAAACACTAGTTGTGAGTGAATTTCTAACATATAACCAAAACCAAGTTACTTGGTTGATGCTTTGTCAATAGAGTGCTCTTCTATCTTCACCTTGTGCCATAAAACACTCCCTTTCCCTTTTTCCTCAACCCCTCTCCCCTTCGCATGTAGTTGTAGTTAAAATCCCATTTAGTAGCTAGATAGAGTAGACTTATAAAAAAATGATTATCAAGACATTGCTTGTTAGCAATGGAAAAGGCAAAAAGGATGGACCTCGACACAACGATAAGATTATTACATTGTGGTTTAGTGGTTGCGGGTTTAAATCAGGAAATAGCCTCTCGACAAAGTGAGAGTAAGAGTATGCTCTTTCCTAGCCTCATGCATTAGTTACACACCCTTTTGCTTGCCAACAATGTAATTCTAAATCACTTTCACATAGGGGGTTGGTTTTCCTTCCTTAACTAGCAAATATAACTTTTAGGAAATTGAAGTGTGAACTGTGAAAGTGTAAATGAGAAAGGCATCTTGTAGAATTTGACCTGAAGAACATGTGGAGAATGATGTCTGTGTACACACACTGTTATGTATAAGGACCAGTGCTTATGAGTGATCACTTGTCATTTAAAGAAAGTTATCTCAGGTTTATAGAGTTGATTTGAAGGACATGTGGAGGATGAAGCCTGTGTACACTGTCTGTTTTTTTTTCTGATGGCTAGAGCTTATGACTGATCACTTGTCATTTTTTTGTCTGAGAACCAGACTAGAGCTTATAACTGATCACTTGCCATTGTTTTGTCCGAGGAGTGGAGCTTATGAGTTACAAGTTATAACTGATCACTTGTCATGGTTTAAAGAACTCTGAGCAATAATGAGTACAATATTTTGAGTTTGTAGATGAGTGTTTGTATCCCACATCCAAACAGGATCTGAGGTTTGGAACATATGCTTTGACTGCCATCTCCCCTTAAATTTCTTTAAAAAAAAAAAATCCCCCCTTAAAGGTTACTGCAAAGACTATTGTCTTTTTCTTACCCTTAATTTTTTTTTTTTTTTGGTGTGTGTGTATTTGACCTACCCTATTTGCTAAGAAAGCTAAGGAGAAATGTCCAAGAAAGTGTTACCCTTGCCCTTATGGATTAGGGTTTGTTATTCAGCTTTGAGTCTTAGAAGGAAGCTTCATAGCACTTTGAATGAAATTTTCTAAGTCTATAACAGAGCCAAGACTGAAGTCTGAAGTCTTGAGTTCTAAATTAACAAACCCTTCACCTAATAATGCACAACTTCCGAAATGGAAGAGAAAATTCTTCCATTTGATTGCAAAGGAAAATAAAGTAAAATTATATTATTGTAAAAATATAAATTTTTTGTAATGATTTTTGCAGTGTGAAATTTTTTATAATGATTACCTCACAAGATGGTGTAATACTATAATTAATTCTAAAACATATTAATTTTGCTTTTTAAAATGTACTTTAATTTACAATTAAATTTCTTTGATTTTTCAAAAGTAAATAATTTTTGGGAGAGGTCTTTCTACACTACAAGTGCAAGGAGCAATTGCATACCACACTAATGATGGTGCAGAAAATGATATCATCCTCTCATGGGTCATATGATTCAAAACAGGTGACTGAGTCATTGTGGTACCCACTATGTGTTTTTTCTATTTTTTTTTTTTCATATATTTTAGGATCAAGATTACCCAAGCCCATGATCAAGGGTGGGATGCCCTCTATAGGGGATCCCCTATGGTATAGGGGTATTGTCAACCCATATTGTAAAGGGAGGGGAGAGCAGCTGTCATTTTCCTTCACTACTTGACCAAAGAAAACTTTCCCTAAATTTTATACAAGAAAAAAAAATCTTGATCCTCCCACAAAAATCATGGCTTCCTCTCTATTTCATATTTAATTTTAGTTAGGTAATTAAAAAAAATATTTCTCATATTGTTAGAGTAGAAAAAAATCTACATATCATATTCTAAAAAAATATTTACATTCACATGGGATCTACATAATCTTATGAGAGAGAATATTTTTTTTTTATTATTTTAGAAATGAGAGAGAAACTACACTCTAGTGTTGTGGGAAATTTTTTCCCTCTTTAAATAATCAAAAAAAAAATATCCATTCTCATTTTAAGAGTAAATTCATTGACCTTTACTTGGAAGTTGGAACCCAATGAGTCTAAAGACCAAAGGTTATTATGGTAATTAAAGGATTCCGTACAGAAGTATACTGGTGGGACCAGTGGAAGGAGGAAGCTGCCGGGTAAGGTTACAGAGAGATTCAAGGTCTCTGTTTCCTTATCATATCTTTCTAACCAGCAACTTTTCAACTTTATCCTTTCCCACCATCCTGTTTTTTAACCAGAACTAAGTATTCTATTCTAAAATGTTAATTAGTTTAATTAAATTTTGATTAATTATTTTTCTAATAATATAATTATCACTAATTTAATTAGATCTTCAAATAACAAATGCCACTATAAAAGCTCTACTCATATTCCTACCGCCTCTTACCTTACGTCTTCACAGAGCAAAACAGAGAGGAAACAGAGGTAGAGAGAGAAAGCCTGTGATTGTTTCTTGATTCCTCTCAACCATGGCGTTGCTATCAGATCTCGTGAACCTCAACCTCTCTGACACTACAAAGAAGATTATCGCCGAGTACATATGGTAAGTTTTTAGGTTTCATTTGGTTTGATTTTAGTTTTTGGTTGTATGTTTTGTTTCTGGATCTTAGATGTTTTTAGCTTTCTGTATCGTCTTTGTCTTCTTTGTTGATGGAACTTTGATGGGTATATACAGTTTTATTTCAGTTTTCTTTTACGTTTGTGGGTTTTTGTTATCACACTTGGAGGTAAGCAGTAGCAGCTTTTCGTTAATGTTCTTAAGTTTATTCATTCTGTATGCTGGGTTATTTTTTCTTACTTCTTATCTCTAATGGGTATGGTTTGGTTTTACACTCTTTGCTTTTTGTAGTCTTCCATCTTCAAAAAGTTTTAGATTTGGATTAGCTTTTAAGTCTGATTTTATTTTGCTTTCTGATCTCGTTAATGAAAATCTCACTTTCCCTGTAACTAGTTTTATAATTTTTTTTTTTTTTTTTTTTTTGATAATAGGATCGGTGGATCTGGAATGGACCTCAGGAGTAAAGCAAGGGTACTAACTCAGTTGTTCCATTTATGCTTTTTTTGTGATCATCCTTTTGCCTATATGGATTTGTTGATGTATTGTGGTTGTTGGGTTGTTTTGTCCTGTGTTAGACTCTTTCTGGGTCAGTTAATGATCCGGCAAAGCTACCAAAATGGAACTATGATGGTTCCAGCACTGGACAAGCTCCAGGAGAGGATAGTGAAGTGATCTTATAGTGAGTTCTCTTCTTTTCTCACTTTTTATATTTCTGATCTTACTTTTCGTAATCTACAATTTGTGGGTGATATTTAATGAGGGATGTTTCCTTTGGTTGAAACAGTCCTCAAGCAATCTTCAAGGATCCCTTCAGGAGGGGAGACAACATTCTTGTATGTAAATCTTATATATCACTATTTATTTTGCAGTTTCATTACTTATTTGTAGCTCACTATTGAATTTAATTCCTTTTGTTCCTTTCATTTATATCAAAATCCATTTTTATTTATATTTTCATTATTTAGGTCATGTGTGATGCCTACACACCAGCTGGAGAAGCCATTCCCACAAACAAGAGACATGATGCTGCAAAGATTTTCAGCCACCCAGATGTTGCTGCTGAGGAACCCTGGTATAATTTTGTTCCTGTTCTCTCTTATCCGGTTCCAATTGTTCATTCTGTTTTCTAAGTTGTCTTTTTGTATTCTTATTTGAAAACCAGGTATGGAATAGAGCAAGAGTACACCCTTTTGCAGAAGGATGTCAACTGGCCCCTTGGGTGGCCTCTGGGAGGTTTTCCTGGCCCTCAGGTAATAATGGTTCATTTCGCCAGGTTTTGGTTATTGACTATTTGTGTTTTATTATGTGTTCCTTTGTTCAGTCTAAATATCTCAAACTTGGTCTTTCCTCCCATTCCTAGAAATGCTCTTTCCATTCTTTTTGGTTTCTTTAGAATTTTCCCTCCTCTCTCATCCCCCAAACCAATTTCAGTGAATGTGCAATAAACAGATCATTCAATATGATACCAGCAGTTTTTAATTCCTTAAATTCATATCACCTCTAGGCCTCTGTTCGAGTCACAATTTTTTTGCATCTAGTTGGTTGTCAACACTTGGACATAGATTTCAATTTTTAAAATCTGAGTCATTTGGATTCAAGTTTCATTGCTCGGGCAAATCTGATGAGCCGGATAAGTGTTTTGAAATTATAAAACTGGTAGAGTGTGAATTGGATGATGTCCTGTGTCAATTGATCAAGTATTTTAATTTTGTAGTGAAGCTACATCAGGCATTCATACGTGAGCTAAGATTGTAACCTTTCTGTTGCCTTGGTGATATTGAAATTTGATATTTGCTGCAAAACAGGGACCATACTATTGCAGTGTTGGTGCTGACAAATCTTTTGGGCGTGATATTGTTGATGCTCATTACAAAGCATGCCTTTATGCAGGCATCAACATCAGTGGTATCAATGGAGAAGTGATGCCGGGCCAGGTATGAGATTCGTTTTTCTGATTCTCATTCTTCTTTTTTTGCTTTTTGATAGGCTTTTCCTGTAAAATTTTATCACATTGTGACCTATTTTATGTCCTTTTTATCTTGTTCAGTGGGAATTTCAAGTTGGCCCTGCTCTTGGCATCTCTGCTGGGGATGAGTTATGGGTGGCTCGCTACATTTTGGAGGTAATTCAAAATGATGGTTTTCTGTTATCATTGTTTCTTATTTGTTAGGTTGCAAAATATTAACTGTTCCTCTTAAGGGAGAGAAGGTTCTAAACAGTGATATGGTTCTGTTTACTGATTGCTTGCATTCTTTCTTGAACAGAGAATTACAGAGATTGCTGGTGTTGTGGTCTCTTTTGATCCAAAGCCCATTCAGGTTAAATTTCTTTTGGGATCTATTACGTTGATCTGTTTAAGATTTCAATAAAATATACCTTTTTAATGCTCTGCAACATAAGACAATTCAATTGAACATGTCATTTCTTATTGAAATCTTGTTTTCCTGTTCTTTAATTCTGTTTGCCCAATTTTCTGTCATTAGGGTGACTGGAATGGAGCTGGTGCTCACACAAATTACAGGTAACCTTTTATCTCCATTATTCTATATTGTTAGGAGGTTGCTTCCTTAGTTATAATTTAGTGGCAATACTGGGCGGAATTTTCCTGTTTTTCATATTTTGATATCTGATGAATTATGTTATGTGGGTTCCAGCACCAAATCCATGAGAAGTGATGGAGGGTTCAAGGTAATCAAGAAGGCAATTGAAAAGCTTGGATTGAGGCACAAGGAGCACATTGCTGCTTATGGAGAGGGCAACGAACGCCGACTCACTGGACGACATGAAACTGCAGATATCAACACATTCAAATGGGTAAAGACATGTTAACCTGATCGTTACTCCAAAATTTTCAATTGTTAAGGTGAAGTGTGCTGATATATTCATTAACATGTGGTTGTTTCTTTCACAGGGTGTCGCAGACCGTGGAGCTTCCATCAGGGTTGGGCGTGACACGGAGAAAGAAGGTAAAGGTTATTTTGAGGACAGGAGGCCTGCATCAAACATGGATCCCTATGTGGTCACTTCCATGATTGCAGAGACAACCCTCCTCTGGAAAGCATGAGGCTTCATTTATGGCTACCATTGAGGTGGTGTTTCTCATGGGATCTACTTGCTGTTTCTCTTTGTGCCAAGGATTGATTTGTTACTGGATTTACTTCTTTTCTACTACTAGAATTGCATGTAATGTTATATTAGGTTGGTTAGTGGGTCTTGGCCCTTATAAATTGGAGGTTTAGGCAGGTTAATTTATGTTTCCTGTCTTCTGATTTTTCCACTTGTTCAATAACAGTAACATCAATAATAAACATGAGAGGGCTTTTTCTTATTACTGTTAAGGTAGGGAATAGATTTGTCTCAGATTTGCAGTTCTTGTGTTGTTTGAGGTAAATGTTTTGTTTGAACATTCTTATTTGTGATGTTGCAAAAATTAGGGGATTTTCCTATAAGAGTTTCTCAGCAAGGACTTGGAAAACAGAGAATTTTGGGGGAACTGAGAGCCGTCAAATATGGAGAAAGGGTTGACTAATTAGTTTGGAGGCCCCCATTGTATAGAATTTAGCATACTTCTAACTTCTAAGTTGGTGAAAAAGTTCTAATTTTTCGCTTCACTAGAACACAAATTGTTTCTTCTAATGAGAAGTCTAAAATCTTTGGATTTTGCATGTACTCAAAAAATGTGCAAGACTAATACATACTTTGTGGTTAACCCATTTGAGGAGGAATTTCTTTGGGAAAACACTCAAAAGAGTTATTGCTATGCTTAGAAGGACAAGTCACTGAATTAGGCCTGCTTTTTATTTTCTTCAATTAGTTGATTGGAGAACCTGATGCTGCTTTGATGATCATAGTTTGAGCTCCTTGTCCTTGGGTTGTTCTTGTTGCTTCCCCCCCCCCCCCCCCCTCTTATTGGTGGTTTGACTCCCTTGGTGGCATTCTGCCCTGTGGCTTCGTTGTTTCTATCCATTCTTTGGGGTTTGATATTCTTTACCCACCTAAAAAAAATCTCCCTCACCTTTTTGTTTCTATAAATAATGCTCGTCATTATATTTATATTTTGGGGAAATAAATTCTCTTCAATCATGCTGCCCATGTGTTTATACACAAAGAGGTGTGGGGGCTGTGCGGTGAGAAAATATTATTTTCCCCATTTATTTTATCAAAAATTATAATTTTCTTTATATTACATATTCACTAGAAAGTACATTCATAGTGTTAGGTCACAGCGTTTCTGTTCGCTCTAGGTGGAAGAATTTGAATGAAGGGTAAATCTTATCATTTCATATAAATATGATATTAATTTAAAAAAAATCATTTTTATCCATTATATTAAATATTGTGTTAAAAGGATAGTAAACGTTGTTCCAATGCAAACTAGTGGTTTTGAGTTCAAATCAAGAAACAATCTTTTCACAAAGCTGAGAGTTCACAAAGCTGAGAGATAGGGTAAGGTGGCATACATTATTATGATCTTCTATATACCCTGGAGTGGTGGAATTCTCATGCAATAGGTACAAAGAATACCTTTGATCGTGTGGACCTTGCACCAATCAAGGGCCAAGGAGAGGGTGCCTATGGTCATAAACATGGGATTAAGCATGGGATTTTTCTTTTCTTTTTTTGTATGGATGGAGTCATTATTTTGCTGCCCTCTGTGTTGTCCTGAGAAAATGCGACTAAAGTGTGTTCTTTTCCCCTTAAAAAATATTACACGTGCTTAATTCACCACTTTGATCACAATTAGTCGTAACCCTAATGGATAAATATTATAAATTATAAAGATCAATTATGGAAATGTTAGTGATCTTATCTCTCATCCCTTATCTCTCATCTCTTTATCTCTCATCTCTTATCTCTCATCTCTTATCTCTCAAGCTTTCTTGGTGGTCCTTAGTCGTCTTTCACATACACTTGTCATTGTGATTCTTGCTCTCAATCAGAAAATCAGAGAGATTTCACTTCCATTCTTTGGCGTCTTTGACAAGTTATGGTTTTTTAATTTTTAGTGCATGAAGCAGCGCAAAATACAAGTCTAAATGGTATATGTGGAGTGCATTTATTGTTCAATAAAGAAAATAAAAATGAATTACTTGAAAAGCATATATTATTCAATTATGTGTACTTTGAGGTACAATGAATGTGACCAAAGAGATAACAGAGACATGGGAGGTTGAAAATTGCCACATGGACCCAGGCTACCCTGAAAAACTGAGATTTAAGAAGTTGGGAATTTCTTTTTGGCTTCCTCTCTTCCCAATAATGATGCAGACCAGTAAATCAATGGTGCCAAAATCACTTGGATGACATCTGTGATTGGAACTTTGGAACTTGAACAGTTTATTTTTTAATTTATTTACAAGATTCAAGAAATTGTGTTTTTTATTCCTAGCAAAAAAAAAAAAAAAAAAAAAAAATTGTGTTTTTTATTGAGGTTTGGTACCAAGGACCCAAATATTTTTGACAGAAAATGCCAAAAATTCAGTATCCTATATAAATTTTTTATAATATATCTGAGTAATTTACATGAATTTTTCGAAATATGTATAAAACTTGTATTGGAATCATAAATGCAATAAATTGTGATCGTTTGGAGATGGGAGACTAAGAAATGTAAGAGTTTTTTTTTTCATATAAAATTAAGGGTGTCATGATGCGTAGCACACACTAGCACTTTTATGTATTTATCTTTTTTCTTTCTCTTATGAATGACATATGTCCCCTTTTTATGAAAAGAGAGACAGACATAAGGGGCCTTAGTGTGTGTTACGCAACTGGATAAAGAATTCAGTTCCTAAAATTATATATAAGAAGTGAAATCAATTTGTGAAAAGATGCTCATGTCTCGACTCTACTTCCCCATGTGTGCACATGGGATACATTAGGAGTAACGTTCTTTAACCTTGGGAAAAAGAAAGCTACCTCCTAGTGTATCCTATGCCCACACACACATAAGAAAGTGTAGCCGAGGCATCGGCATCTTATCACATGATTCACAATCTGATTCCATTTCCCTATATTTGTGGGCATAGGGTACACTAAGAGATAGTGTTCTTTTTCTCTTAAATATATTTTGAAAAATAAAGTTTTTCACTTAGTGTACTATCGTCCTCTCACATGAGTTTTTTAATTTTTTTTCTCTTTCCTAATCATGTGAATATCAAGTGGATGATGCCATCCTCCATATTGCCCATTGGTGTGGTGTGGGAGAATCTCCTTACATTGGCAGCATGGGGAACCCATTCCATTTTTCTATCCTAAATTTTAACATTTTTATGCTAATCTATAATTTTTTGGACCCTGATTCCTACACTCCCCTTGGAGGAACCTTTCTTACATGCCCACTCAAGTACCACAACTATCACACGATAAATAAAATGGGACTCAAATTTTGTATATAAGTTGACCCCTAGGTTCCTTGTTCACCATTAAGTTTTAGAGTTTACCACATGGCAAAATAGATGTCTATAAATTTAGGGTTCTGAACATGGTAATGATTGAAATAACATAAATATGTGTAAATATACATGACGATGCATACTAATAGATGAGAGAGTATATAATCGAAAGAGGCTTTAAAATTCAAGACATATTAATCCAAACGATAAACTTTCTATCCAATAATTATTATAGCCACATCATCTATTCATATAATAATATTTCAAAAATGAATTTGCAGGAACCAGTTTTCTATATTTCTTATCTAATATTTGACTATTTACCAAAAAAAAAAATATATAATATTTGATTGCTTTATCAAATTAACAGATGGATTCAACCACAATTTTTTCATATCAAAATGTATTCCAAGGCTGAATTAGTATGAACCCAACCCATAAAAACACCTCTCTCTCTCTCTCTCTCTCTCTCTCTGTGTCTGTGTTTCAGGTATTGATAGGAGACATTGGATTGGGACTTACTTTAACCAAACACCCACTTGGTCTTTACACTTATAAAGGTTCAAAGCAGCCCATGGACACAAGAAATCTTCCCTGTCTTCTTCCATAAGGCCGCCCATTAAAAAAAAACCTTTCTTTTAGGATTATTGCATGCAGGAACATGTAGGCATCATATTCTCACCTCAAATAAAGCTAAAGAGGAATGGGTGATCATGGCACAGGGGGAAACGTGACCAAATAAAATAATGTTCCATTCTAGGGTTACAAACAAAAAAGAGTCTATTCAGTTTTTTTATTTTTTCTTATTTTGGTTGTGGTGCATTACAGCATTAGTGGATTGCACATGGTTTTATTTGCCTAAGCATTTGGATATCTATATCATTTGGGCCCACATAATCTTGTCTTGTCAAATCCATTATTTAGGGTTGCATAAACCATTTTCACAATATAGTTTACTGGTCTAAGTGATCCAAACCCCCCTAAAGAAAAATTAAAAGAAGGAGAGAGAGAGAATATCAGGGGTACATGAGGTACTATGGATGTGTTAATGGGCCTGTCTTAATATATTGGGCTCTTGGCCAGGCCTATGCTGGATCCACACTCTATATAACAGCCCAATGGCCTAGCCCAACTGACAACTATTCTATATAATGATCTCCTAGTTGAGTAGGGTTAGGTTTGTAAATACATTTAATATATTAAAAACAAATTTTCTTCCTTTTGACAAAAGATTTTTTTTAGTTGATCTGTTAAGATGAGTGTTGAGATGTTAGGAAGAGTTATAGTTTGACATCAGTAGTTTTATCCACCAAATGTTTTAAGGTTTTGAGTTATACTCCAACATGGTATCAGAACCCATGTCCATTTGTTATCCTCTTTAAGTTATACATCCAAATGTAGAACTAGGTTTGTCGATCTATATGTAAGAGTAGGTGTTGAAAGTTGTAGAGGTATAGTCATACACTAGTTAGATCAAGTCTTTGGTTTCTTCTTATATATATATATATATATATATATTTTTTTTTTAAAGTATCTTCTTACACTTGAGGAGCTCTCTCCACCTAATGCTTTGATATTTTAAATTGGACCCTCCAACTATAAGCTCTCAAATCGTCTACCAATTTTGAATCACATGGATAGTTGGTCTTTATATTTTTCAACAATCATATCCGTCAAGAACTCTCTCATAGTCCCTAGACTCAAAAGCTTCATTTCACCACTTGGTGATCGGAACTCCTTTTGAGCTGAAGATGTAAAGCAAAAGGGGTGTATCAATTCACAAAATTTAAGTCCATTGTAACTACAACATGAAAAATACTTAGGGTCATCATGAGAAGCTTATTAGAATAGATAACTTCACCCATCTTTTTTTCTCTAGTCGTAATGAAAATAGAGCATAACTTACTTTTGGTTGATGAGCATTAATTTGAATTAAGGTGATGAATACAAACCCCTTAGGATTTATCAACTTGTAGCTGGTCAACATCCTTTTGTAATTTAGATGTTCCTTTAGGACCTTTACATGCATTAGCAAATATTAACGGGGAGGAAACATGTTATATTTAACATGTCCATAGCACGCATGTGACTCCTAAAGAAAAAGAAAGGGGTTGGGAGGAGGGAGCTTGGAGGTGAAGAATTGGATTTTCATGGGCTGCATCATATTTGTCGAATATAAAAATATCCATGCCTAGCTTATGATGTTCAATTATCAAAATGAGATGATAACAGTGTGAAACTTTATCTTAGTGGAGATCGAATAACATGTGCATTTAGGAAAGATGTTTTTTTAGGAAAAAGAAATTATAAGGGAAATCTCTGTGATTAGTGTAACTTTAACATATAAATGGAAAACTTTGACAAAATGGCTATTAAAAGAAGGAAATTGGTGAAGAGGAGAATATGGAAACTTTTGTTTCTTAGTTTGGTTAAAGGTTGATGATACATTTGAGTCTACTTCAAGTTGAATGCCTTGAGGTCAATCTAAGAATCAATTTTAGTTGCTTGAAATGTAGATTACAACCTATTTGATGTCTTATATACTCATGCCCAAGATAGTTGAAGAAAACCTTAGGTAGATCCAAATGGAAGTCTCCTTCTAGAAGTGAAATATTATGATTTGCTTTTAAAAAGATTTAAATAAAAATTATGATTGGCTATTCTAACTATACGTAATTAGGGTTGCGATAGGGTAGGATTGGGTTTGGGATTTTTAAAATCTCAGCCCAGCCCAACTCTAAGTCTCTTTAGCTAAGCCTAGGTTTAGCCCAACCAACCTTGAAGGTTAATCTTGATTGACCATCTAAATTTAGAAAGTATGCCAACTTACACGGAACTTAGAATCTTTATGGCTCAACAAGAATCTTAACTACATGGCTGGCCGAACCCTGACTTAGTGACTGAAATTCACAACCATCGGAACTGAGATATCTCAGCTTAGACCTTGTTCAGGCTCAGGGAGGACTCAGGCCAACAGGGCCATCTTGCACTCTTAATTATATGTAATGCATGTTTGGCTAAGTTTTTCCTGACTTTTACTTCTAAAATTTTGAGAAAAAAAAACAAAAAAAAATTTCATGAGATTCTTGATGTCTAAACCATTTTCATTAAAAACCAAGAAATCAAAGAAGTCTATAAGTTATGGAGAAATAAACGTTATCTAATCGCGTGATCCTTGTACCCGGACACAGAGGGCAGTAAAATGAAAATTATCCCCCTTCCTTTTACTCCTATGAAATTCAAAAAAATCCATCTCCTATTAATGCCCATGTGTGCTTCTCATTGATTCGCATATTGACGTAAAAGCCGCACAATCAGGGAACATTGTTTTCCCCATAAGTTATAAACACTTTTTTTTTTGGGTAGAAGCTATATACACACATAGTTGCAGGTTGTTCTAGATGAACTTTTAGAAATGGCCTTTCTGGTATCCTTCTTCGTTGTTATATTTGGGAATTTTGTCTATAGAGGGATTACATTGTCTACCACCACACCCATATCCTATGGACCCAATTAAAGAGATAGAAAAGAAAGTTTCTAGTCATATATCACTTCTAAGGCAATTGTGAATTTGTGACACACTAATATCTTTGGTATCTTCACCTCATATCTGATCCAATATCATTAATTAAAAAAAAAAAAACAACCAAGAGTCAATCCCAAACCATAAATATTCTCAAGGGGAAAAAAGTTTTCTAAGCCATGGGCAAGATATGCTAAGCAACTTTATGACTATCTCTCGCTCATTCTTATGTGAAATGATCTTATTATCTTTCTATGTATGATATTATTTGTTGCACTACATTGGTACAATTTCATATTCTCAATATAAGTAGAACAATAGAAAAGTTCATCATTAGACTACGATTCAAGGTATTCATATCGTATTAATTGATATGTATTGATTTGTTGGTACTTGTTATTGATACAGTAATGATATATCAATAATATTAAGGGCAAAATGGTCCAAAAATTAACCTTTTCAAGAGATTAAGGCAAAACCATGATCAAAACATATGACATTTTCAAGACTTAGGGCCAAAGCCCAACTGCCTAACTCTTTACCACTGAACTAGAAGCTCATTCCCGGCCATCTAATAACTTACCTTGTCTTTCCATGATGCTTATGAAGAGCCAACCCCTTTTGGTGTCTCTTCCTCAAAACTAAGAGGCCATGATTACTAATGAAGGTACAGATAAGGCAACAAAGGTAGCTACCGGTTAGTTGGCATAATGGCTATTGATTGGTACATTGGCTGGTTGATTAAGCCTTGTAAATAACAGCTCTTTTGGATCTCTCTCTCTCTCTTTTAAACAAGGAGCCCTCGAACGTGTTCGATTTTATAGTTCAAAATTGAAGGGTAAACTAAAGTTACACGCAGTTATACCTAACCCATGTAATAGGTTAATCATGAGGAGACTCGAATTAAAGACATTTATTAACACACAACACATTTGAACTAGTAGAGCTACACCTGCATTGCACTTATTAATTTTCATTTATAAAAGAAGATCCCCACAACGCGGGGAGTGGGAATCCTTGCTACTACACCCTCTAACGTTGTGAACCGCAAAGTCTACGCCAAGGATTGAATTGTGTTGAACTAATTTTTCCGCTGTTTTAAAAAATTGTTTTTTATTTTTACTCATGGTCATACCAATGGATTGGTATGATTGGTCTCGATCAATACTAATCTGATCCGAGAGATTTCATTGATCCCAATCTGATTTTTAAAACCATGACCTAGACTGACACTCTCACTCCTCAAAGAAAATGTAGGCTCCGTACCGAACAAATGTATATCCCATTCTCTCATTCGTGTGGTTTCTTACTATTGTTTCATGGGAACTTTTGCCCTCTTGTATACTAATAGCATGTGCTACTAATTGTCATTTTTTTTTTTTTTATTGTTATTATTTTTATTAAATCAAACAATATTCAAAGTCAATATTTATTTTAAACTTTTTTTTAGGGTGAGAGGCTAGACAAGTCGCTACGTGCCAGGATGTCTAGCATGTGTCATCTTCTCTCTTCCTCTTTTTGGAAAAGACTCCATTTGCCTTATATATTCTAAGGGTGTTAATCAATTCGGTTTTGATTTAAACGGTGCAGATCGGTTCAGTTCACATTTATTTGACTAAAACCATAACCGTACCATTTAATAAACAGTTTTGGTTTCCATGGTTTCTAAACGGTGTCGATTTCACAGTTTTAAACTGTTTTGATTTCGATTTATTCCATACGGTTTGTAAAATGGTTCACAATCGGTTTGTTATAACTTGCAACCATCTCTAAACTGAAGATCATATGATATCCAAAAATATTTGACAACAACAAATAAGAGATTCTATATTGACAATGGTATGTCTTAATTTGATAATCTAGTGCTATTTCTTTGCATAATCATTCTCAAACATATAGAACTAATATCATACAACTAAGTGTGCTAATTGGTTCGATTTCGGTTTAAAAGGTGCGAATCGATTCGATTCACATTTATTTGACTAAAACCATAACCGCACCATTTACTAAACGGTTCTACTTTCTGAAACCATGGCCATTTAGTAAATAGTTTCGGTTTCCACAGTTTCTAAAAGGTGTTGGTTTCACGGTTTTAAACGATTTTAGTTTCAGTTTATTCCATAGGGTTTGTAAAATGGTTCACAATCGGTTTGTTATAACTTGCAATCATCTCTAAATTGAAGATCACAAGCTTATCCAAAAATAATTGGTAACCACAAATAAGAGATTCTATATTAACGATGGTATGTCTTAATTTGATAATCTAGTGTTATTTCTTTGCATGGCCATTTTCAAACATTTAGAACTAGTATCATACAAGATCCAAATCCAGTCTTCTATAGCATAAAATATTAAAATGACAAGTGGTTTAACCAAAACACCTCATCTATGATAACATAATAACACAGTAATATATATGGATTACAAGTTTATGATCTAAAGCCTAAACTTGAACTGAATTGCAATAAATCATACAAAAGCAGGATGAACACTTAATTTAATTATTAATTATTATACATATTACTGCTCATGTTTTATTTAATTGTTATATGGATTAATCGGATTTGTTTAAATGCTTTAAACGGTTTTAAACAGTTTCAATTCGATTTGAAACCAATGGGTTTCGCGATTAAAATCGATCCGACCCGTTTAGCTAATCGGCCTGAAACTTGAAACCATAACCGCACCATTTACTAAACGGTTTTGCAGTTTCGGAGTAAACGGATCGATTCAGTTTCGGTAAACAATTTCGGTGACAAATTCACATCCTTACATACAACATCCGAATCCAGTCTTCTTCAGCATAAAATATTAAAATGACAGATGGTTCAGCCAAAACACCCCATTTGTGATAACATAATAACATAGTAATATATAGCCTAAACTTGAACTGAATTACAATAAGTCATACCAAAGCAGGATGAGCACTTAATTTAATTATTATACAGATTAATTGGATCAGTTTAAACGGTTTAAATGGTTTAGTTTAAACGATTTCAATTCAATTTGAAACCAACGTGTTTCACGGTTGAAACCGACCAAACTTGTTTAACTAATCAGCCTGAAACTTGAAACCATAACGACACCATTTACTAAACGGTTTTATGATTTCGGTGTAAATGGATCAGTTCGATTTTAGTAAACGGTTTCGGTTATAAGTTCACATCCTTAATTATATTCAGTCTTATGATTGGTGCATGCTGTTAATTTACCAAAAAAAAAATTTGATAAACAAGTTAATCTCATGGATAATGTAAAACGCTCTCTCTTTCTCCGTCTCTTCATATATATGGAGAAAAAGAGAACATGCCCACATGCACATACATGGTAGTTTGAATTCCATGCAAGCATAAACTAATTAACAATTTTTGTTGTTTATTAGGGTATTTCATGAAACTAATGTCAACCTAATACAAAATTAGGAGTTCGAGTTAGTGGGGAAGCATTCCCTCAGGTTTTCCACTGCCTACTACTTATGCCCTCACCAACCTAACACACGGAAACGCCAATAAACATCCTTATTAGGCTGGGCTGGACCCATGTAGAAAACCTTAAAGCTGTTGAAAATGGTTATGAAAATAAATAATAATATATTTTGTTCAAACTATATGTGGAATTTATTGAATAATATTTATGTGATTTATCTTTTTTTATGAGAAATATCCTCCAAATCCCTTAAAAAAAGGGTTTATGTGAAGTTTAATACCAAAAATTCTAATGTAAAATCATCGAATTCTAAGATCATATAAAGAAAGACTGAATATCTGTTGATACGGAGTATTTTGGTGTTCTCCATGATTTAGAATATGTTCGTGATCAATAGCAAATCATGAATCTTGATGATATTCTTTATCTAATAAATGGAAAGTCTGCTTTGAAATTTTCGCTTTGCACCTTTTCTCAAAGTACATGCTTCAATAGGAATTAGATGAAGAGAATCCAGCCGTTGAGGTGTAGTTAGGGTTGAACGGTTGAACTAGACATTCACATTCTCTGTCATTGAATAATAGTGGCTTGATGTACCTAGGAAGATGGGTTCAATACAATTGTCTACGATGTTGATGACATTATATATGAGTTCTTTATGGGCGACAATCGGACTGATTTTTCCTTCATACCTCAAGAAGATGATTGGAGATGATGGTGACTTGGATTAAGAGATTCTCTCATCATCGTGGACAAAAGAAAAACTCATCTGAAAAATAAAAATAAAAAATAAAAATAATAATTTGCTCATAGGTCCAAAACAAGTCAACATGAAGCCTCTAGTACATGGCCCGTTATTCCAACTTGGACTTGGACTCTTTTCCAATGCCAATATGTTCAATACGTATTTGACAATTAAAGCATTCAAACATGCACCCCAAATCATTGGATGTGCACCGGAGAGGATCTGGGTCCATCTAACCCAGAGTTTAAAAAAATGGAATTGGATCAGGATCATAATTGGTCTAGCTCGATTAGAAATCAGCCAAAATGTGCACTAACCCTAAAAATCCAGCAAGAATCGTTCGATCTGAATCAGAATTGGCCTTGGCAACTACTTATCCAAATCGACCAATTCGATCGATGATCCAAATCGAGTTTTTAAAACACTGGTCCAACCAGGTAAGATCCATGCCCTTAATGATTCCTTCTTAGGTTGCATTTGGTAATGTTCCAGAAAAAACGGAATAATGCATTTATGGTGTGTTTCTTTTTCTTTTTTTTTTTTGAAAAAAAAAAAGTTTGAAACAAGATTCGATGGAACGACAAACGGTAGACCCTCTTTTGTATCATTTTTCCTTTTGATTTTTGCTCACAAAAATGGTTTTAGCTGCATTGGGTATCATTTACGAAGCTTGTTTCTATTTAAAAAAAAATTGGTAAAACACAAAAACCAAAAAAAGATCAAGAGTCAGTGTTTTGGTCAAAAATGATATTCAGTTATTTTTACAATGAACTTTAATGAGCATGTGTTTAAAGGCTCAATATGGAGGGATAAAGTAGTTATTTGCTTTGTAATTAGAAATCCAAGTCTCTTGCCCCCTCTTCTTCAGTCCAAAGTAAAGAAAATGAGTTATAAGAAATATGGGTGAAGGGAATCTTTTCACCCATTCTTTAAAAAATTATTTTGCATATAAAGATGCCAAACTATTTCTCACAAAAAATAATTTTTGTCAAATAGTGACTAAACTGTTTTTATGTTTTGATAAAAAATGGTTTTCATTAATAATTTTTGTTAAATAGATAAAAAGAAAAAAAAAAATGGCACCAAAGAGGGCCGTGTAATTCCATCATTTCAGTATACAGAAATTAAAATGTTGGTTTTTGATACGAAACGTAACGTTATCAAACGCAGTCTTAGCAAATCACGTTGTCCAAGTTTGCACACACATGTGAGATGGTCAGAGGTATGAATTAGCCCAGCGGGTTGCATGTGAGATGCACGAGAAGGAAGAGACGCCCATTAAATTACCTAATTATCCCTTTTAATTCCCAAAATAAAGGATAAAATCGTAACCATTTCTTTTTCATCAGATCTTGTTAATGATTCCAATCATACAATCCATACCAATTTTGAAAGCTTTTACATCTCAAAGAGGATGGCCCACCACACAGCCAAAGTTTAGCTGGTTTTGTTAAACACCTCCCGTGATACGGACACACGGTGACAGTACCATTTAACCATCCTTCCTTTTTAAAGCACGCACGACCGTATGAGTACTGTAGTCTATTAGAAAAGGTAACCGTTTGGGCACGAGCCTCATAAACGCTTTTTTTTCCTCTATACGTCAATTCCAGGATATAATTCTACGCTACCATCATCATAACCATCCGTCTCATCATCAACAATTTCTAACCCTCCGATTCCTAACCCACAACTTAATACTATACTCCGTCAACCTTATCATAAAAACCTGAAGTCTTCCTTTTTCACCTCTATTCACGCCTAAAAGCTGGAATGCTTTTTGAAGTTTTCCCCTCTCTCTCTCTCTCTCTCTCTCTATAGACCTTCTCTCTAATTAATTTAATAATTAAAAATTTTAAAGAATTTTAATAATTAATTAATTAAATAGCCGAAAAAAGGAATATCTGTCGGTTGAAGATCATACACGTGTCACGCGTTTTCTTGAATAATTTATTCTGGTCGTTAGATTCTAGAATCTTGAACGGTCAGAATGCCACGTCTATTAGCGCGGGAAATGGTCTTGGTCTAAGTAGGGAAAGAAAAGGTCGTGTGTTCGAACCTTCCTCGCACTTTCCCTGTATTAAATATAGCCGTTATTCTCGTCGTTTTAAAAGATCTTTAATCTTTTTAGGATTTGTTGCCTTTATTGGCTTTAACAGTGCTTAAGAGGGACTGATGGGAGTCTCATTTGAGTGTTTAAAGTCTGAGAAATCATCGCTAAAGATAGCGGATTTGGTAACTTCTCATAACTATATTTGGATTTGGAACCCCAATTCAGACGGGTTTTCCAGATTCACGCGGTTACCCCTTTTTTAGAGAGTATATTTGTATGTTCTAACAGAATAGATTTCTGTTGTTCTTCTCTTCCTTTCGTTTATGGTGGCCAAATTCTTTGATTTTCAGTTTCTTTCGAGTTTTTTAGGTCATTCAGACTTGAAAACCAGGAAAGAATCATGGGTATTAAATCTTTTCTTGCTCGGAGAAAGAAATCATCTTCCAAATCGCAATCGCAATCGCAGTCTGAGTCTCCTGCAGGTTCCAGCAATGAAAGTCGATCTGGGCCGCTTTCGTTCACGCAGGCGAGGACCCAGATCGAAGAGCTCGAGGATGTTTTCAAGAAATTCGATGTGAATGGCGATGGGAAGATTTCTTCCTCTGAACTTGGTGCGATCATGGGGAGTCTTGGGCACCCAACGACGGAAGACGAGTTGGAAAAGATGATTAAGGAGGTTGATTCGGATGGAGATGGGTACATTGATCTGAACGAGTTTATTGAGTTGAACACGAAAGGGGTAGATACCGTGAAGGTTCTTGAAGATTTGAGGAATGCTTTCTTGATATACGATATTGATCGAAACGGGTCGATTTCACCTGAGGAATTGCAGACTGTGTTGAGGAGTTTGGGGGAAGAGACCTCTCTTGCAGAGTGTAGGAAGATGATTAGTGGGGTCGATTGTGATGGTGATGGATTGATTAATTTCGAAGAATTCAAGATCATGATGACTGGTTCTAGTGAGGATTCTTCTTCCAAATAAACAGCGGCTCTATCTCTGCAATGGCTGATCCTTGAATGCTGTTCCTCTGGTCTATCTCCTTCTCTTGATTTCCTTCGCTTCTTAGAGTTAACTGTCTCTGGGTTGGAAGGAATTTACATTTCTCTTGGTTGTTAATTGTATATATGCAACTCTGTTCTTCTGTTCTTGCTTGGTAATAGCATTCATGAATCTTCTTTTTCTGTTTTTTTTTCCCCTTTTGGGTTGATTTGAGCATCTGGGTAGAGAGGAATTGAGTATGGTTATGTAGGCATTACTGGAATTTTTAAAATTTCTGATTTATATATGAACAATGAAAAAAAAAATGATTCCATGATCTTTTCCAAGTCCAGTAACTGGAATTCAATTATTGTTTTTGATCTGAGACGAATTTTCTGTAGTTGGGTATATTTTGAGGATCAATCTCTGAGACATAACTTTCTGATTTGATCTGATCCATTGTTGTTTTTTATTATACATGAATTGCTGTTGTTTCTTCTTGTTGCTGGTTATTTTTTTTATATTTAACTCCTCAAGAAATGTTCTCCCGGAGAGAGAGAGAGAGAGAGAGAGAGAGAGAGAGAGAGAGATGTGCACTGGTTTTAGGATCCATGGATGCAGGTCAAGGTGAATTTCTGGCCTGCTCTATCTTATGTCCTCCCTTTGGAGTGTCTTCTAAGAAATGCAAGAATCACCTTTTCCTGCATACCAACACTAAAGAATCATGCATCTGAACACAGAACCCATTTAACTAATTACCTTGCAGGGTAAGGTGGAGATTCTTTACACTATAAGCGAAACAGAGGGTGAGAACAAAGGGGATTCATTATCTGTCTAGGTTTCCATCCTAGATCTTAAACATTCGTACTAATTATTCATTTAACATATGGAGAAAGAATGCTACCCGATACATGTATGATGTATCTGCACCAAGACACAGTAGACGCAAAAAGACCATATTGCCCGCGTGCTCTCTTATTGGCCGTAGGCGCTGGTATGTACTTATGTTATCGGGTAACGTTCTCTCACCCTTGACATATATTTGTCTTCTCATCATTTCAACCTCAACATTTTTTGGGTTCTCAACACTCTACCCTGTTACAAAAACTCTGCTCCCCCCATCCTCCTCCTCC
>NC_056557.1:9770097-9804740 GCF_013358625.1 Macadamia integrifolia
CCCCCCACCAAAAAAAAAAAAACTCAACTCAACTCAACTCAACTCAAAATTGTGGTTAAAAAGAACAATGTAGTTATACCTTGAAAACCTTTGGAATAGTATAATGAACTTCTAAAAAAATGCATATCAAACATAGCATAAATTATTAGCAAACTACGACAATCAAAATATGGGAAAAAAAAAGGGTTATTGCCTAGATCACTCCTATGCTGCACTTTTTACTCTATCTCAACCATATGAATACGATGAATAAGACTATTATATATTTAGCAAGCCAATGTTTTCCAGAACATTTAGGCTATGTTTGGTATGTATTTTTGAAATTGATTTTGGCTAGTATAGAATGTATTTTGAACCTCTCTGTCTCTCTCTCTCTCTGTCTCTCTCTCTCTCTCTTACTTCATAATGTAATTTAGCTCCAAAATCTATTATGAGAATGCATACCAAACATAACCTTAATTCTCCACATGATAGAGTTTGTTACGGCTGTAATTGAACATGAAATTCTTTGGAAATAACTTGAAAAAATTAGCTAAGGGCATATTGCTTCCATGGCCATTTCCCCAGTGTGTGAAGAGGAAGAGGTATTGATTGGTCATATAATATTTCATTGCCACCGAGTGAATTCAACTTTGTTTGGATATTGTCTTACACTTGAAATAGATGTAAGCTATGACCATGTTGAAGGTATCTTGTTTCAGCTGGTAAAATCCATGGCATGACTGTCATTGTTACTTAGGACTGAATGCCGCATTCACATTGCTACCTCTTAAAAAGGAAAAAAAATTCTAAAGCTCTAGAATTGATTGAATTTTATGTTCAGCATATCTAATGATCTAGAAAATAACATGAGTTTTTATTATGAATAGGCCGAGCTTGTGTTTGAGATATTCACAAAATATGAATTAGGTTGTGAATTAAGTAAGTATTAAAGATGTAGATATTGAAACTTATATATGATGTAGAAACAAAACAAATAAAAAGAAAAAAACCCAAGGGGTAGCTCAGTTGGTGAGCAACGAACTTGGTACGAACTGTAAACTCGGACGTCCTAAGTTCGACTCCCACTGAGCACACTTTGGGTCACTCACACTGGGGTGTTTAGTGCAGGACTAGTCAGGCTGAAGGCCTGGATATCCGTCGTTAGCAAAAACAACCAGAACACAAAGATAGATGTGGAAGCCTCTCTAATTTACAAACAAATCCCATTAACTATAATAACCCTAATCACAATCAATTTAAAAAGAAAAACAAAGAGATAGCTCCAAAGTTATAGTGGTAGTTAGCCACCACATTACCATCCCTATACTCCTATAGCATTGGATGATCTATAAAAATTAGATGTCAAGTGATACTTGTGAGTAATCGGGTTGGTAATGGGTATCCATCTACGCAGGAATAATACAACTTTTTTTTTTTCTTCTATTCCTTAACAACATAACATAGGTCACTAGGATGGCGTCCCAAGAGGTCAGGCAAGGGCCTTACCAAGAGGGCTGCTAGGGTCGGAGGAGTACAGGGATTGGGAGTAGAAATGCAGTGGGGAGGACATGAACTGGAGACCTAAGCTCAAAACTTATTTCCACGAGACAGGTACAAACTACTAGACTAAGCTCACATCCACATTAAATAAATTCTTTTTCTTTTTTAGTAAACCACATTAAATAATTTTATTTTTTGAGTGCGTAACAAAAAGGATGCTCCATGGTTGTAATCGTAGCCCCAAGTTGAAGCTCTCATATGATAACAAACACTTCCGTAGAACCGAACCCATAACCAGCTGATTCAAACGAAGATGGACTAATATAAGGGTGTCAATTGTGGGCCAGCACAGATTAATCGAATAATTGAACTGAATTTTAGTATACTTCGGAGCTATATGATTGAACCGAAATTTTAATTGGTTAGGACCGACTAAAATCTGATTAAGGAATTCATCCAAAAAAAAATCTGATTAAAGACCGTTTAACCAAGACAATTTACCAACTAATAATTGATTCGAATCCTATTAAATGGGACCAATTTTGTAATCGGTCGGTGTGATATGAGCTTCATGGGACCAAGACTGATTAGACCTGAAACGAAACCGCCTGGATCAGCCAACTTACACCCCAAAATTTAATTACTCATAAACCATAGGTCACAAGCTCATAATCACCCACTTGAACTTCCCATTCACTAATCCCAAACTCTAGTGAACACATCCTCTGCAGTGAGTGCGGTGGAGCGATAAGCATTGGATGGGCGATATGACCTTGGTGCGTGCCTGGATGCTCTTGGCCATCCGATGCTCACCACACTGCGGCACTCACTGTAGAGAATAATCACTCCAAACTCTAAGATACAGCTCCAGTTTGATATTTGATGAGGCTTCACTTGCATTAGTTGTTTGCCGTATAAGGTAGATGGGTTTTTTAAGTACCGGACCCCCATATTGTAAGGGTATGGACCAGGGACAAGGGCAAGTCCTTAAATAACCTCGCCAGGAGGTAATGATAGGTCATTAAATTATAGGGAAATGAAAGCTCCCTTGTTGCGCTGCCCCTATGCCCAGGTATAGAGGGCAGCAAAAAATGATGCCCCCAAGCCTATTTATGCCCATGTTACCCTATTCATTGGGGGCCATGAGATGAGGACCATTCTTTCCCTTTAAATTAGGACAAAGTTTCCTGTTCGGAAGACGCTTGTCCTTTAAATTATGGGAAAAAGAACCTATCAGTCTCGTGTTGCCTACTCCCAGACATAGATGGGAGTAAAAAGACCACATTGCCCCCATCCCATGAGATAAAAATACTCCCGCATATACTTACATTGACCCCCACACTAATGTTGCCTACCCCATACTAGCAGGGGTTCTTTCTCAAATTATTTTAACTTTTAACAGTATGCTTTTCAGAGCTCTCTCCCTCTGTCTTTCTTATGACCTCAAACCTATAGTTGGGGACCATTCTAATCTTGCACATGAAAATGAGGACCTAGTTTCTGAATGATTTATACATTGTTTGGGAAGAAAGGAAGGTAGGGGCAAGGGAAGAGCAATATCGACTTGTGTACCAAACTAACACTGCAAACTAAGACTCAAATGTGGTATATGGATACGTATGATATAACTAAAGTGAAAGTTATAGATGCTTTTAAAAAACTGTCACCAATCATGGAAGTTGCATTGGCTATAAAAACTAAAACCTATTCATGATCTTGAAAATATTATAAAAAAAAAAAAGAAGAAACAATCACACACAGCTGAGGTTCCCTCCTTGAATTTATCATGTTCATTCGAAGATCGACACCCCCCTTCCTCTGAGGTTCCCTCCTTGAATTTCTTCGGTAATCCTTCAATCAACTCCTTCGCTTCCTTCAACGCCAGATTCGTAAGTGTTCTCACGACCTTAATCGTTGCAATCCTCGCGTTACTCGGCACTTCCTCGATAAGAACATCGAACTCCGTTTGCTCCTCAACGACGGCTGGTCCCGCATCGGCAACGAGACTCGTATGGCCGCTAATAAGAGTTTCAAGAAACAAAGTTTATCAAACACCCAAAATTCTGTTTCTGTTCCCAGAAACGGAAATTTATGTTTCTGCCGTTTCTTGAAACAGAAACAGCAGAAGCGTTATCAAACGGGCCCTAAGGATTTACATAAACAAGATGTCTACGTCCACGAGAGAAATGAGAGCACCTTCACTAGTAAAGTTTGGTGTCATTCTTCGCGTACCTTTCTAGATTTATCAGTCAAAAAATCTTTTTTTTTTTTCATCATTCCCCTATGTTTACTTTATGGGAGAGGGTTATGTAAAGATGGCTAGGCTTCTGCATCACGTATGGATCAATGAAAATGCATTCAAAAGCATCAACAACAATAGAATTTTCACCTTTTATGTGTGGCAGATGGTCATTTCACCCTCTTATGTATATTGACGCAGTGTAGTGGTCATACTGCCTTTTACGGTTCTATTCCCTTACTCTATATATATTCAAATTCCAATAACCAAAAAAAGGGTTTCTTTTCTAATTCACTTGGAAAGAAAATTTTCACCTTTTCTTTTTCTGCTTCTAATTTTAAATTCCTAAATTACCCCTACTCCCCTCTGATCCCTCCCTTTGCATCCATCTGGTGGCAGCTCACCCCTACAGTTAGGGGTGTCAATACTTAAATAGAACCGGTAAAATCGCCCTAGACCTAGCCGATTGAACCTGACAAAACCAAACCGAATGCTTATTTGGCCAGTTTCAATTTGAGATATTGTAAGCCCCAACAAACTAAACCACAACCAAAAACCGAATATACCCAAAACCAAATCAGATTCGACTCAAAACCGGGGCCAAAACCAAAATCAAACCAGTAAGAAACCAAGAATAGTCCAAAATTCATTAAAAATTCAAGTTTTATATAAGTTTGTATGGAAAATCAAATACAAACCGGACAAAAAACCAAAACCAACCTGATACAAAAATATCGATATCAAATCGAAACCCAAATTTCCTTATTGATTTGATTTCGTTTTAAAATTCCCACACCAAAACCGATTCAATCCATATTGAAATCGGGCCTAACTGACCTATCAACACCCCTGCCTGCAATCTCTCTACTTCTTTCCCTACCCTGGCCCCTCTCACCCTATCTTTTCCTGTCCCCACCCCTCTCTACAACCCCGCTCCAACCCCCCTTTCCACAACCCACTGCCTCTCTCCTTGTTTTCTTATCGACCATTCTTCTTTCCTCAACGGTTTGCTTTCTCTTCTTTCCTTCTCCAAAAGAAATGTTGGATCCTTATACTCATTGCCATGGTTTAAGATGTGGGAATCGATCTTGAGATTGAATAGGATTGATACCAATTTGTCCCTTATCCGTATCAACTTGGATCAGACAGAAATATCCCTGATTGTCATTAAAAAAATCAAATTTTTACCTTATTACCCTTCACCCATATCGATCCAACAATATAGTATCAGCAAAAAATCTGGATTTGGCAGGACCAATACAGACTAATTAGGCTGATGTGATCCTATTCCTCAAACCATGATGTTTATCATAACAACATCTAAAACCTTATCCCAACTTAATAGAATCGACTACATAAAAATTCCAAGCAAGAAAGAGTGTAAGGATTCATACCAATGGATTAACAAGTGCTGACTATAGGCCATGATGCCTACTCTTAAGCATAAACTAAACATCTGGCCTCGGTGGCACTTCTGTAATAACCTGCGACTCGACAAATTTCCCTCCCAAATTCAAATAAAAAGAAAATTTTAGAGAGAGAGAGAGAGAGAGAGAGAGAGAGAGAGAGAGAGAGATGACAGTGGCAGGAGAAAGAGCTTCACAAATGGAAGACAGAGAAGAGAAGCTTCTGATGCAGAAGATCGCGAGGGTTCTGGACGAATGCCGATCTTCCTATGCGATCCACACGAGAAAGTTGAAAGAGCTCTTGGCGCTTCGTTCATCTTCTCCTCAAAGTTTCTTTTCAGCGTTTTCCAAAACCCTAACTCCTCTCTTCGATTTCCAAAGAAGAATAGCCTCTGCGGAACGAATTGTTCGTTTTGTCGCTGTATTCTCCGCTTACCGTGACGAGAATTACGCTTCCGAGTGTGATGCCTTCCTGGAAGAGTTCTTACGGTTCCTTCTGATCGCCGCTGTTGCCTCCAACAAGACTGCTAGGTTCCGGTCGTGCCAGATAATCTCAGAAGTAATTTTTCTTATTTCCTATGTTTTTCAGTGTATAAGCGTCCATTTGCAATCTATTTACGACTATGGAGGGTGGAATTTTGGAATTTCGTTTTACCTGTTAAGAACTGCCATTTTAGGTCGTGGATTGTTTGTTCTGAAAGTGGCTACGATTAATTTGAGGAAGTTTTTTAGAATTGTAAATTTAGCTCTTTGCTCAAATCATGACTTAATTTTCGATTTAAGTGTACTATTTGCGAGAGTAGAAAATTTCATAATTTGTCACTTCATCTTAATTGTTATTTCCTACTTGGTTTCTGGGTTGGAGTGTGTGAAGCTCTTGAATTTTTTGTGAACTTTGCAGATCATAATGCGGTTGCCAGAAGATGCAGAAGTGAGCAATGAACTCTGGGATGAGGTCATCGATTGCATGAAGTTAAGGGTAGGGGATAAGATCCCAGCAGTCCGGACATTTGCAGTTAGAGCGCTTGCACGATTTGCTAATGATTTGGAGAACAGTGATATTGTCGATCTGTTCCTTCAGACTTTACCTCTCGAACAGAACACTGTAAGTGCTCCACACAGTTGATCTGAAATTAAATTTTAGGATTGACTCATGTCGCTGGACAGCTATTGGAGTCCTAGGACTATCTTTCACATAGATTTTTATATTAAAACAAAGTTATATATGGACAAGGCAGGAACAAGAACATCTGAAGTAAACTACGTATCTCACTTTTCGTCATTTCGGATGTAAATGCTATTCATTTTGATGTCTCTGTTAGTCAATGGAATCATAGGACTTTATGATTTGTCAGGGAAACACATGATAGTTAGATTTCTCTGTATAACAAGATTTTTTTACTATGTATTGGATATCTTTGGGACATTTCACATTTAGAGGTATACAGGAATCATGAGTGTTCCTCTCATGGAGCTTATTTGTCACTCATGTAGTTCATCAAAACAAGCATTTAAGTGCAATAAGGATGATAAGTGCTATTTTTAACCTAAGGGTTTGGAGCCTGGAGTCTTTTTGGTGGTCTCTGCCTAGAAGCAAAGAGTCATAATAACTTTTAAGTGCTAGATTCCTTAAGAGTTAAGATACTCTGATTTCCAAATGATCAAAAGGGAAAGAAGATAAGGAAAAAGTAAGAAAAAATGATAATATTTTTCTTTGTTTCCACTTGCCCGCAATTTGTAAGAGTCGTATCGCATAGAGCTCTACTGTATGTCCTATATTGCTATAGGTTTTCATCATCTAGCCCCAAATGGGATCCAAAAGAGTGGCAGGGGTAGAACAAATGTGCTCAACACAGATGAAGAGAACGAAATGTTCCAGAAGTTCCATGGAGATGGGGAACTATATAAGTAGATGATGAACTGATCCATTATGATTTCCCCTACTGATTGGCTGATCACCATGAAGATCTTGTCCTTCATGGCCCTTTATGAAAAAAAAAACAGTTTAGACAATGCTCCTAATCACTTAGGCTGTAAAACAAGGACAGCCTAGAATTTTATCATCAAGAAGAAAGGCAGCATGTGAGTTTGTGCTTTGTTGCTACCTTTTCAGCTGTGGAATCTTCCCATTTTACCTCAATGGGGTAGCTTCCTTTTTTCCAAAGAAGGTTGGTTAAAGATAAATTTTTCTGCTTGTCAAAAATCATGTCCGAAACTTGTAGTCTGTATCATGACAAGTGTCCTTTGAGATCAGTCTGCTGTCACCCTTTCTAAGATTCAATTTTATATCTTCAAGAAATTGATTTACGATCTTCATAATAATTTTGAAAACCTGCCTTTTTATATGGTTTTTTCCTTCATTGCTATCCCAATCATTCCTGCAGCGGTAATTTTTATTCAACCTATTGTTTCTGTCACCAAACTCCATATTTATTCTCAAAAAGGCAGTCCTGTTCAGTGGGATGAAGATCTTAACCTTGATAATGTGTCTACTCAGGCTTGCCAATTGCTTCAAGAGCCATCAAATTGTATCATGGTTCTAAAAAGATCCTCTGCTTCTTGCCAGGGAAATCTGTTTGGAGGAGTTAAAATGGAGAAGAGGGAGACGGATTTTATTGGAGTTAGTTTTTGTCCATTGGAAAGTACCCTCTTTCCATGAGGCAATTGTGTTTTTTTTTTTCAAAAGACTCTCCAGTCTCCACTGTGCAAGGTTTTTAAATCTAGGACTGGACAAGGGATTGGCCTCCACCAATTCCGATTGGATAATTGAGAAAACTGAAACCCTAGAAAATGGAACTGGGGAGAAGAAGCAAAGATTGTCAAAACTCTTTATTTTTTTGGAGTTTCTGATTTGAAAGTCTTGTAGATCTTATTGAAGAGGCGAGTTTCATTGATTTTCTGCTATTTACTGACTAAAAGAAAGAAGAAGTGGTAAATGAAGACCAAAGAGCATTAATGGTCCAAAATAGGTTGTGGGAATGTGCATTAATTGGAATTTGGATTAGTCAACTCCAATTTTATTCTTGAAACGTTGCCATTATGGGTTCCCATATAGCTTTCCAATTGTATTTCTCGTAAGAAGGAAATCAAATAAGTGTTTCGTAGTAAGAGTGTTCCATAATTCTTCAGTTTTGTTATAAAAACGGCCCATGTTAAAGTTGATTTAATTGATTTTTACCTAATTAGATATTGAAACTCCTTGTCAAATAAATAGAAGAACACTCTTGCTTGGAGACTAACTGTAAAAGTATGTGCAGGAGGTTCGTAAGACAATTGTTTTATCTTTGCCTCCTTTCAATGCAACATCAACAGCAATCATTGGATGCACACTTGATGTGAGTGAGTCGGTGCGGCGAACAGCTTACTTTGTTTTGGGGAATAAATTTCCCCTTCAAAGCCTTAGGTAATTTTTACTTTTCTAATTCTATTACCAGTTTCTATGATTTGCTTTGTGCTTGTGTTTCCTCTTTTCAGTATTTTCTCAAAAGACGTTGCTTCTGAATCTCTATTATATCCAGTTGTCAATGTTCCATGGTATCGTCAATGGAAGTTATGTAACCTTCTCCTCTTCTCTCTGATTCCAATGAGAGATTAGTATTTTTCTTGGGCTTGGCTAAAATAAAGTATAAGGATAGAAAAACAGGGGGGGGGGGGGGGGAGGTATTGGTATGCTGGCACTATTTTAATTGTTCCATATACTTGAGCTTGCAATCATATGATTTATTCACTTAACCGGCTTTTTCTCACGTTTGATCTTTCAGCATCAAGCTTAGAACCATCATCCTTCAGAGGGGGCTTGCTGACAGATCTGAGTCTGTCAAAAAGGCGTGTCTGAAGATGTTGAAAGATGAGTGGCTTGTTAAGTGTTGCAATGGAGATCCTATAGTCCTCCTTAAGTTTCTTGATGTGGAAACTTATGAGTCAGTGGGAGAGGCTGTAATGAGTATCCTTTTAAACGCTGGAATGGTCAATGTGCAGGATGGACAAAGAATGCGGCAATTCTTTGTAACAACCTCTGACACAAATGGAGGTTGGTGTAAATTTTTTTGCTTTCTTCTTATTTCAAGATATTGTGATAGGTGGAACCTTCTGTGCCTGACATTCCTTCTGATATGATGGTGTACCTTATAAAAGTGAACCTAATGAACATATATATGCATACATAAAGAAGTCTAATCCGACATTTGCTTGGAAGATTGAGTTAAACATGGATTCAGGGATTTGTCCAAAATGTATTTTCTGTTGAGCAATGTTATAGATAATCTAAATTGAATTATTTATACATACATAAAGAAGGTACAAATAAGATAAATGATTTATATTTGTCACCTGAAATCAGAAGATGGGATTCCAAGGTCGGTGTTCCAAAATATAATTTAGACTAGATTGGTATTTCTTGTTGATGCTATTCTTTTTTTGATTTCATGCAATTTCTTTTGTATATTCATGTCAGGACAATGCATGCCAAGCAATCAGCTAATGGATGCAGAGGTTGCTCTTTATTGGAGAATTTTATGCAGGCATCTGCAGAATGAAGCACAAGTAAGCAACCTAACTCTTTTTTCTAAAGATCTCAGATAATCAGTCGATTCTCCTCCACTAACAGATGAAATTATTTTGAGGGGAGCTTATTTGCATAGATCATATTGTGAGTAGCCCTGTAAATCTTGTCTTTCAAGTGCAAATGAAAATTGATTTGATGCTGTTCCTCTACACCCTGACTGCTATTGTAGTCTTAAAACTGTAGGTTCCTTTTTTTCTTAGTTTTTGCCTTGGTGTCATAATTTTGTTTTCTGTTTGTCTCCTCTTTCTGCTCTACATGTTCCAACTAGTTTCTATTATTTATAACATTGCAAGATTCATCTCCAAGTGTAAATTCACATTCTTATCAGATTCATCATGGATCTCGAAACTTTATAACTTCTAACGTCTGTGACTGAACTGCGATCTTCTGTAGCCCCTTAATGCCGATATATCACTCTTTCCTGACTGACAATGCATGCCAAGTAATCTATGCTAAAATTTACTTGGTCCTTAAGCTTTCCGTGTTTAATCATCTGAGTGTGACTGATCATCATATAGGAGAAAGGTACTGATGCTGCAGCTACAATGGGCACTGAGGCAGTAGTCTATGCAGCAGAAGCTTCAGATAGCAATGACCTTCTTGAACAAATCCTTCCTGCAACAGTTTCTGATTATATTCAGTTGGTCAAAGCGCATCTAGCTGCAGGTGAAACAAAATTCTTAGTAGTTACAATGAACAGAACCTTTGGATTTGGCTGAATTGGCTAATGCATGTGATGGCATTACAGGACCAAATTATCGGTTTGTATCTAGGCAGTTGCTATTGCTTGGAGTGGTCCTGGACTTTTCTGATGCCATGAACAGGAAGGTTTGTGCTGCCTTCATTATGGAATTACTGCACAGGCCTCTTGAGCATGAAATTGATGATGATGGAAACAAGGTTGTCATCGGAGATGGCATCAATCTTGGTGGTGACAGGGAGTGGGCCACTGCGGTTTCAGAGTTAGCAAGGAAAGTGCATGCTTCGGTTGGGGAATTTGAAGAAGTCACTGTTGGGATTGTAGAGGAACTTGCTCGGCCATGTAGGGAGAGAACTGCAGACTACATGCAATGGATGCACTGCCTTGCTGTGACTGGCCTTCTCTTGGAAAATGTGAAGTCCTTCCATTTGTTGCAAAAGAAGGCTATTGAGCCTGTTGAACTACTACAGTCGCTACTGCTTCCTGGGGTAAAGATTTAAGCAGAAGGTTTTTGTGGCTTTCTATATTTTGTTAATTTTTTTATTTTAGTTTTGTTTGGTTTGATTTTTCACTTGTTCTTCTATATTTAAGCATCGGTTATGAGTCCACTTCATGTTCCAAGCCTCAATATTTCTGGAGGCTTCATATCGTATTTTCCATTGTTATGAAGTGCAGGCGAAGCATGTCAACTTTGACGTACAGAGGGTTGCTGTGAGATGTCTTGGTCTTTATGGTTTATTGGAGAGGAAACCAAGTGAAGAGCTAGTAAAGCAGTTGAGACATTCTTTTGTCAAGGGCCCCACTACAGTTAGTATCATGGCTAGTAAAGCACTGCTTGATGTTGGGATGTGGCATGGTCCTCAGGAAGTTGATAAAGCCATGTGCAAGGATCTGTTATCAGTATCCCAGGAGGATAAGAAAAGTTTTGCTCCTGTTAATTTTTGTGAACTAAATAGTGATTCAAGTATTGAGTTGCTTGATCTCCTATTTGCTGGACTTGACAGGAGTGATTGGGGTGAATACACAGAAACTGATGACCATGAATCAGTTCAAGCTATTCTTGGGGAAGGATTTGCAAAGATTCTTCTTCTCAGTGAGAACTATGCAAGCATATCTGTTTCTTTACATCCTTTAATTTTTGCCAAGTTAATCAGCTTGTATTTCAGTGAAGAAGAAAAAGAGTTGCGGAGGTGATTCACTTTTTGACTTAAATTGTATTAGCTTTAAATTGGATCTTCTTATGAACAGGTTATTTAATCTTACTTTTTTTCTTTGTTCCTGTTGCTAGTTTGAAGCAATGCTTATCTGTTTTCTTTGAGCACTACCCAGCTCTCTCATCCAATCACAAGGCAAGCAATATCTTTTTCCAGTATGTGAATCTCTTACATTTGTTTGATGAAGACAAACCTAATACTTGGCTTTGGAGTTCCATAAATGCTAATAGAAACAATCATTTTCTCCATGTGTAGAAATGCATCTCCAAGGCTTTTATACCAGTCATGAGTTCAATGTGGCCAGGCATTTATGGAAATGCAGGGGGTTCTCCCATTGTGGTGTCAAATTTGCGAAAACGTGCAACCAAAGCATCACGTTTCATGCTGCAGATGATGCAAACTCCTCTATACCCAAAAGAAAATGAAGTGGAGGATGAAAATGGAGGGAGGAAGTCGCCAGAAACTCTTGATGGTTCTGTACAACCATTGGTTGACTTTGATGGTGGGGAGGAAGGGCTTGCAATTCGCATTGCTGCGGAGGTAATTCTTCTAGATATAATTTTGGCTTTGAAATAGCTGTCCTGTGCCTCTGACTGTATTTGCTCTTGTAAAACAGGCATTGAGGTCTATAATTCCCACTTCTTTTGCCATTATCTAACTTTACATTTTACTGTACATATCATAGCATCTTTTTTTTTTTCCTGAGTGAGTTGCAGGTCTATTAGAATGTGGGGATTTTACTAATTGTTTAATTGGATGCTTTGTTGAGATTGTAAGCTTCCCTACGAAGAAGACAGCTGCTGGGAAATCGTATGTGTCAGCATTGTGTAGAATAGTTTTCTTGCTCAATTTCCGGTCATCAGAGCAGGGAGCAATTAAATGCATGAGAGGACTTCTGAACCGCCTGGCCGAATTTATCTCAACGGATAAGGACCTTTTGAAGGATTTAAAGAGGATGGGAGCACAACTTAAAGCTTTGGATGAACATCCAAATGAAGACTTGTCACAGGAGCAGGCTGATCTTTTTCTAGGTAAGACTTTTGACTGCTTGGATGTATAAAACTCATAAAAAGAGAAATTTTATAATAACTTCATTCCATTACAGTAAGACTTAGTGAGGACTGGCTTGTGAACCGGTAGTAATTGAAACCATCCATATTTCTAGTACCCTTTTGACTCGTGAAGGGATGTAATTTTTCTAACCTAAAAAAGAGGCTTTTATAATCATTACCCCACATGATTATATCTAACTCCAAATCATTCCATATTCAGTTATTAAATTTCACTTTACTTTGCATACAAATCCCTTTGGTTTAAAATTTAAAATAAAAAATTACTTCTAAAAAGTTTCATTACTAATTATGGTAAGAAGTTCAAATAGTTTATACAATCATGTTGAGTAATGAATACAAAAGTTTCACTTCCCTTTAAATTTCTCTTGCAACCATATGGAACCTGTTTGATTCCTGGTTTTGTGAAAACTGGATGGTCAAAGTGGGTCAAGTGAAAATGGAAGCCTTCCTGGTTTTGCAATTTCATCTGGTTTTAAAACAATGCTTTATGGATGGTTCTAACTATAAGTTGGTTGCAGTTGAGTGTAAGTCATGGATTATGACTCTTCATCATCGATGATAAAGACTTTTTTATTGTGTGTTCTCCTCCACTATCAAAATGATGATGATGTTGGTCTTTTATATTGATATCAGGAAGGTTAGAACTGGACTGCAATATTGGCTTGGATCTTGCACATTCTGTGCCATCAACACCGGCAGTGACACGCACAATCAGACCTCCCCGATCTAGGAGACGTGTGAGGCGTGAAGATGTTTCTTCTGATGAAGAAGAAACTTCACCCACTTCTGTTGTTCCACCAACTCCTAGTATGTTAAGCAATCGATCCCAGAGAGCAAGCAAGACTGCTGCACTCAGTAAGATGACGGCTGTAAGAACAGATAGGATCCAGGAGATTGAAGATGAAAATGATGATGAAGTATCAGATGTGACATCTGAGGAGGCTTCTGATGAATCTGATGAGTTTGCTGAATGAGTGGGTCTCTTTGAATGATGAATGTCGCTGCCTTTGTTGTTCATCTTTTCTCTAACTATCGGTGGTCATGGGGAAAATTGTATGGTTATATGGCTCGAATCTGTAGTCAGTCCTATTTCTGATAGGAGCAGTCTTATTTGTAACAACTAGTTTTGTTGGTTAATTAACTGGTCACCTTTCATTCATGAAATGGGTTCGAACCATTCGATTGGTATTATTTTCAAGATAAAGTTCAATTAACACTCCTTACCTTGTAGTCTTCACCCCAGATTAATCTTACACCCAAGATAAACTATGAACCAGAATAGAAGAGCTTGCCAAGGTATTTGTATCTATAAAACTGGTTTCGAAAATTAGTACATTATTTTGTTCTTTTTTTTTTTTGGGGGGGGGGGGGGGAGGATTATGCTGACTTTCAAATGAAACTATATTGTACCACTATATATGCATTTTCATGAGCAAGACCATATCTAGACGTACCAAATCCCTCACGGAACTGACGTGGACTAAACCCCTTATGACCATATCTAGACGTGCCAAATCCCTCACGAAAACTGATGTGGGACTAAACCCCCCATAAGGCCTCATCTAGGATCCTATTAATCGGCTTGACTCACAACCAAAGTCGATCAAAGGTAGAGGATGGGGATTGAATGAGCTTTGATGACATTACCATGGAGTCAGAAGTTAAGGTAACTAGGGGTAACTTGCAGGAGAATTTCTATGAAACTCAAATTCCAGTGACATCACTTTCTGGAGAGGGGGCTAGTGATAGGAATCAATCTACTCCAAGGCTGAGGATACAAAAGACCGGATGGTGTAACTCTCATCAATTTGGTCACCATGGCTAAAGAATCAGGGAGATGTCAAATGCATTTCGAGAGCAACACAATATTTTTGATGATATGGTTGTTAGGTCATTTGAATTATTTAGTGAAGATCTAGCTCGCGCTAATGTGTCTGAGATGGATTATTAGTCACAAAACCATTAAACTTAAATATCCCTCATCCCATTTTGATAGCTGGATCATTAGTTCATCTAGTCAACAGAACAGTAAATCATTTACAAAACCACTGACTAGCAGATCATCAGAATTTTGAGTCCAGATCCTCTACAGCGAGCTGTAGGGGGTGATAAGGGTCTCAGCCATCGAATGGATCCCGACACACCTCAACACATGCTGGTGTCCATACCATGGCTGAGACACTCACTGCCCTCTGGGGCCACTTACAGGATTTTTTGCCACAATTTTTCAGGACATCAAACCAGGTTTTACAATTTTTTTTTTTTGGTGGTGGGGTGGGGGGGGTGGAGATGGTGTGGGTTTGGGGACTGGTCTTGATTGCAAAGTCGGTCTTGGATTGTTGATTCAAGTGCCATGGTGCCCCTCAACCCCCTCCCCCCAAAAAAAAAAATAAAAAGACGAAAAGCACTAAACATCCCAATGTAAGCAGTCCCAAGAAAATAAGAATCGAGCTCAAAATCACACGTTCCTGAGGACAAAGTCCCTTACTAACTCCGCTACCCCCATGGGCTTAGCCATCCACTCTCTCAACTGGCCTCAGTTTTGTCCAATGCTGTAAACAGAATAATGTTCATTAAACGAAGTACATAGCGAACAAACAAAAGTCAGAGAGAGAGAGAGAGAGAGAGAGAGAGAGAGAGAGAGAGAGTTGTAGTTTTAGTAGATCTTCTCTATAAGGCCAACATGGGTCATGAGCATCCACCAACAGTATCAGACCCATCCTAGTGCATCAAGTGCATCTCTGCAGGCCAACCAATAAGGTGAATACTCTGTTCACTTAAATTTATAATGTTCCACTAATTTTCAAGATCTGATGGAAATAAATTGCATTTAAATTAGTTAATGATACAAAACAATGCAGAGTACATGATCTACATTGAAAAGGGCAAGGAATCAACTTATCTCACCTTTCCATGTAATCTGCCTGAAGGAGATCCAGAATTCCAGATAAGTAGAGATGAAAAGTAAAGCTCAATCAACCAAAAGAGATAACTAAACCAGAGAACAGAGAGCCCAAGGCTTAGATATCACAATTACAGTAATAGCCTTGTTATCTTCGATACCCTTTTCATTGTGAAACATAAAAGTAAAGGGTATTATGATAAAATGAGATTTAGGTGAATACTTGGTTCATGTTCTACCACTGAAGCTCTAGCTGAAGCCTCTGCTCTGAAAGTGTCTGAAGAAGAGGATGGTGAGCTTTGGTGCTTCTAAGATGTTAATGGCGACGAGGGCCAGAGATTTCGTTAGTATATCAACAACCTCTTTGACCCAATTTCGGCTTCGAACTTACGCTTCATCTCCTACTGCCACTGCATTTCATTCGGCTCGGATAGTTCCTCACCCACCAGATTTGATCAGTTGGGTCAAGAGGGAAGGGGGTTTAGTTCACAGTGGGTTGAAGATTGCAAATGAAGACTCGTATGGCCTCGGTGTGGTGGCTGCTGAAGATATTCCTAAAGGGGCTGACCTCATCGCTCTTCCCCATCATTTGCCGCTTCGCTTTCAGTCTATTGATTCAGGTATGGTTGATGGTGGAGGAGGAGGAGGTCTTGAGTCTGTTTTAGCCCAATTAGCTCGTCAAGTGCCTGGTATGGTTCTTTCGATTCTTTTCGTAAACCTGGTTTTTGTTTTCATCGTTTTCTTTCTGGGTAGCTTACATTTTTTGTGAGATTTATTTGCTGGGTATTTCAAAGTTCAAACAGCGGAAATGTGATTGATCTTTGAGTATCTATCATAAGGGACAATTTAGGAATATGCGAAGCTAATACAAAGATGACAATTTTAATGCTGTTTTTTCACATGTGGAGAGGGTATGCCCTTTGAAAGTCCATAGAACTTGCAGGACATCCTAAACTGAATTGAATATGGCTTAGACAGAATTGTGCAATATACATTATAAATTTCATGTAATTAAGAGGTCATTTATCAAATGTCTAAATTTTCTAGCTTATGAAAGATGTGGCCATTATCATGGGATATCATGGATTGCCTTCACAATATGGGCTAGCTGGACTTTGATGGTGATGGTGCCATAGTAGTTATAACCTTGTGAATGTTTCAATGCATATGTACACTAAATGTACTTTTTTATGCTTTAGTGCTGAAACCCAATCATAATACTTTCAAGTTTATTGGTTGATAAAAATCATCTGTAGGAACTCTTCAACAGCCATGCTTGCTTAATTTCATTACTCTTATGAGAGTGTATACCTTGATAATGATATTCATTATTTTTTTGATAGTTAAGTGAGAATTTCATACTATTAATAACAGTGGTCGTTCTTTTTTTTTTGGGGGCGGGGGGGTAAATTAATGTTGGTCATTCTTATTACTTATATTTTGAGAACCAGAGAGAATAATAGAGCTGTATTTCAACAAAACTTCATCCTTGATGGCTAATAAGATCTGAGGGCGTATTCTTTATTATGAAACAGACGAGAATTCCTCCCCTACCACAATTGATGAATAATAGAGCAGAAGGCCACCTTACCAACTTTACGAGTGACTCATATCCACCAAACTCATGCCTAACCCAAATGGCCTCTCCAATATCATTTTGCCTTTGTTTCCTATTTGGGGAACATAAGGACATCACCCATATTGCTGCAGTAAGCTGACACTCAATAAACAAGTGATCCTTACTCTCCAGATCTGCCCACCAGAACACACAAAATGGTCCAACGCCAATATGCCTCCAAATGAGATGATCCCAATTGTAGGCAAAGCATCCACTAAACATCTCTAGGCTGTGAAATATTGCTTGGAATATTGCCAGCAGACCAAACTGCATCAGCCCAATCTGCTTTATTAGCTTTGCCATGAACTATCTCCCCAGCTGATTTAGGGGTAAATAGTCCCAATAGAATTACCTTTCCATACCACCAAAAATCAGAATTTAATGATGTACTTTTCTCAAATTTGATAATGGCCTCCATAGCTCCAATAGATCAAAAGAAGTCGAAGGATCAGGATACTAATCCCCCATTTCTTAAGATATCCTTCAACAGTCTTTCTATTTGAACCTGCGTCATATTGAATTCTATCCCCAAATCTATTAAGCAAAACACCTTTTGGTGCCACCTATCCAACCATCTCATAGACTGCTCATTTCCTATGAGATTCTGCACCAAAGGTTCCACTCAGTATCCATTCTTTTTTGATAAGCTGAGAGTATAAATTAAAAGAAGATGCAAAAGTAGCTGCCAAGGCCCAGGAGCAAAATATAGCTTACGTCAGATCAAAGAGAGAATGATCAGAGGTGAGCAGTGAAGAAGAAAAATCACAAGCTAAACAAGAGGACATAGATCAGTAGCTTGACTTAAGGTCCGCTGAACAAAGCCTTGTTGCAACTACTTGGAGTAGTTGCAGTTGGCTAGATAGATCTTGGTCTCTAAATATTCATTCTATTAGGGTCCATGTCTTCCATTAAACTATAAATCCTCAGTTTTTTCTCCCTTTACAGACACCCTCCTCGGTTTTGGCCTTCCCCTTCTACATTTCGGGCCTTCAACGTGCACTCCCCTTGCGACCCTATTTCACTATTTATATACACGTATCAATTATTTTAGAGACTGTTGCCTATCAAAAGAGGCAGGGGAAAAGCATGATCTCACACCTGTAGTTAGTTGTATTTGTTGCACATTCCTAAATGATCCGAGTCCAATTCCCGTCAGTTTGTCACCAGTTGATATCCCTCTTAAGTTTTTTTCTTATGGATTTGTTTTCACCCTATCTATTATAGTTTTGCCACTTATATATTCATCATTGTTATCTGAGCTATGCATATTCTCTCGTCTCTAAATGTGTTATTTATTTATTTATTTTGGATGAATAATGTGTTATTTTCTTGATTTCCTTATTATGGTATATCTGATCTCTTAACTCTAAATAAGGACTCAAGGGATGGGATCTGCTAGTGGAGAATGGTGTAGGGAAACTTGATATGAAAGAACTTAAAATTTCAGAGTAAGAAAACTAACAGGAAAATCTGTAACTTAAAGTTGAAGCATTAGTCTGACCTGAAATTCGGGTCAAGTGCCCTGTCTGATAGATGCTGTCAGTCAACAGAGGATTTTAGGAATCTGAAATCAAATAGATGGTGCGATGAACTAGTCCTAGTACCACTAGGGAAAACTGGGAAGAATAGCTAGAACTTGAATTCTAACCAAAGAGTTTCCTAACAGAATAGAGCAAGTTAAAAGAATCTCATGAGTCAAATTTGAATAATTCTGATCAAGAACTTGGGAGATGTAGGAATTCTTAGCTAGCAGAAAATAAAGCCAGAAACAGGGGCGCCACAAGGTGTGTCAAAGATAGGGGGCTAATGGTGACCTGAAGTAATGATGAAAAAACTAGAAGACAAAAGAATGAAAAAAGGGGAAAGAAAAAAGAGGAATCCACCTGCAAGAGATCTGACCTGGAATCCACCAAGGAAACCTGAGAACTCCACTCAAGTCCACTTCAGATCCTCACACCACACAGTTGAAAAAGGAAAAAGGAAAAGAAAACTGAACTTCCTATTAACAAAGTGTGGGGCTGATGGTTTGTAGCCCTTGCAGGATATTTTTTAGCTTCAATATACAACCATTGCTTGTGGATTCGGTATCGGATCTCCAATTCCTTTTAAATCAGTTTGGAATCAACTGGATTCGATTCACAATTCAAAAATCAGCCGCTTCCTGGGTTCCGATCGATTCCCAGCCAATTCCGGCAGAATCAAAATCGACTGAGGCTGATCCGGTTGCTGTTTCCACTTCCTCGAACCTTGTGTATGACACAATCTCAATTAGGAATATCTGGGTCTACCCTGCCAGTTGTTGGAGGCATTCCTAATCACACTAGAACTTCAGATCATAAACTGATGGAAAAAAATCAATCTCAATCCCTGATGACTCTGGAACATCAATTAGGACTCAATAACAGAAAATAAAAACATAGAATCTAATCTGACCCCCATAAGCGTACCGCAAAAAATTACAAGATTACTACAAGAAAACAGAGTTTAACCCCTTCTCCCCTTCTTTCCTTCAATGGCATCACCATGGACTCTACTCCATTTGGTGATCAATTGTTCCTTCAAGAATAGAAGCATTTCTTGGATGATAGCACTGAAAATTTATTATTTTTTAACCAAGTGGATTCTGCTCTGTTGACTGATGCTATAGGTGTGAAAAAGGAGAATAAAAGTGGTTGGGATCTTTTCTTACACTATGAGGTGGCAAGAACAATATAGAGTTATTATGTTTGTTTAGAGTAAATTTGGGTAAACCGTACAGAGACATAATGAATTTTCTTCTTGTCTGGGCTTTAATTCCTTGGGGCTTTGAGGTTGGATTATGTGGGAGGGTGGTTTCATCTGCCACTGTATGGGGTCTGTGGAAGATAAGGAATAGAGCATTTTTTGATGTGAAGTAAAGGAATTTACTGAAATGTGTTTCAAATAGACCAATTCTGCTATAGTGGACATGTGTTATTAGGAAAGATAGAAACTATTTTCATCCTTGCTTGATGTAGTGGCACTCAAGCGGGTAGCCATTGCCTTTGAGAATGATGAATTTGCTATTAATTTAATACCTGCAGTCTTATATCCTGTGCTGCTAGATTTTTTTATTGATACAATTGCAAGAACTGCTACTTGTTAGCCCTTCTTGGTGTTACTAATGAAATAGGGAAGTGTTAAAGTGTGATACAATGAGTTTTTCACTGCAAGTGTACACATCAATTCACTAAATACAAATAGTCCTCGGTCTTCAACAATAGCATGTGCATTTCTATATCATAAGTGTAGGTTCATGACTCAATATCTTGCAAACTAGGATAGAGTGAGTTTTCAATTCAAGGAGTAAATTGTACCCTGTGGGTAGCATGTGGCAGAGGAACTGTGGGCAATGAAATTGGGTTTGAAGCTTCTCCAAGAAAGAGCAATGGTTGGTTCCTTCTGGTGGCCGTACATCAGCAATCTCCCTGAGACTTACAGTGTACCCATTTTCTTTCCTGGAGAGGATATAAAGAATTTACAGTATGCGCCTCTTCTTCATCAGGTATTATAATCAATCTCCTTACAACAGCCAACCAGTTGAACATTGTTTCAAGTTCGTAGGATTGTTTTTTTGTAAAATTGAACTCTGAAAAGGCCATGGTTTCTCCCACCAGGTGAATAAGAGGTGCCGGTTTCTTCTTGATTTTGAGAAAGAAGTCAAAGGTCTGCTCAAGAATGTTGGAACAAATGAGCACCCTTTCAGGGGCCAAGAGGTGGATGCAAGTTCTCTTGGTTGGGCCATGTCAGCTGTTTCTTCTCGGGCATTTCGTCTGCATGGGGAAAGGCTCTCAGATGGGACACACGCTAATGTGCCTATGATGCTTCCTCTCATTGATATGTGCAACCACAGTTTCTACCCAAATGCTCAAATTGTCCAGCAAGATGATGCAAAGAGCCTAAAGATGGTAGTTAAGGTGAGTATTGTTCTTATATATTTTAGTTACTCCAATAGAGGCTGACAAAAAGAAACCCCATTCTGATTTATTTATTTATTGATTTACTTTGTTTGCTCCACCAGGTTGTGGCAGAGACACAGATCAAACGAGATGATGCAATAACGCTAAACTATGGTTGTTTGAGCAATGATTTTTTCCTTCTAGACTATGGGTTTGTGATTCCATCAAATCCATATGACTGTATTGAGCTCAGGTATGATGGAGCTCTTTTGGATGCTGCAAGCATGGCTGCTGGGGTTGAATCCCCCAACTTCTCTTCACCTGCCCCATGGCAGCAACAGATTCTTTCCCAGCTGAATTTGGAAGGAGAAGTTGCTAACCTCAAGGTTTCCTTTCCTAAATATATATATATATATATATATATATATATATATATTTTATTATTATTATCATTTTTTTTTCAGTAAAGTTATGATGCAGTTGAATGGAATTATAGGATCTATGTTGCTGACCCATTTAGAGAGGATAAGGATTAGTTGAATTGGGTTTGAGAATTTTTCAGTAGTCAATGACATTTAGGTTCTAAAACATTTGAGTCTGATCCACTGTTCCTACTACTATTATTTCAGGTGACTTTAGGAGGCACTGAATTGGTGGAAGGCCGCTTGTTGGCAGCTTTAAGAGTCCTCCTTGCAAGTGATATGGAATCAATACAGAAATATGATTTGAATACCCTTAAGTTGGCATCAGCTGAAGCTCCACTTGGGGTATCAAACGAAGTAGCCGCTCTTCGCACTGTTATTGCATTGTGTGTGATTGCACTGGGGCACTTTCCCACGAAAATAATGGAGGATGAATCTCTATTGAAGGGAGGTGTTTCACGAACAAGAGAGTTGGCAATCCAGTTCAGGATCCAAAAGAAATCTATCATCGTAGATGCGATGAGAGATCTAACTCGGCAGGTGAAGATACTATTGTCGAAGGAAACAGCCACAACCCAATGTTGAGAACTCTAGATCCTAGCGAAAGGCGAGTCTTTTGATTAACCAGTTCATACAATAAAGTAATTGTTGAATGTTGAAATTTTGTCTGGAGAATTCTTCCATTTCTGATTATTCAATGATTTGAAAGTTTTATACTTTATGGTTATTCTCCCAAAAAAAAAAAAAAATCAAGAATGTCTCGAGACACTGAACTCGTGTTGTTGGGGAATAAAAAACTGAAGGCTAATTAATAAATAGTTGCAAGTAGGAGATGCTGTCACTCATTAAAAAACAGGAGCATTCCTACACAGAAACATGTTATATCCTCTTGTGCTGACGATCAGACTTTCTCATTAGATATCAAAATCATAATCTGAGTTACGATCAATCTAATGTTGGATTAAAAAACAATGTTATATCCTCATGTGCTGAGGATCCAACTTTCTCAGTAGATATTAGAATCATAATCTGAGTGACTACCTGAAAAATCAATCCAATGTTGGATTCAAACACAGAACACTGAAGAAGTATCTCTGAACTGTACTTTCAAATCTCATCCCCTTCCCCTCCTTTTCCCTTTTTCTCCTACAATTAATTATACTTGAAATGGAATAGAAAGAGGGAAGAAATAAAAATTCTGTGCAAAACCCAAAGGCTCTATTCTGTATTAATCATAACCCATATGTGCACATAACTGACGCAGAGAATTCAGATCACAACTATATAGAACTCAATTAAAATGTTGAAACCCCTGTGCAATACTGAGAGGGTGAGGATGAAACTGTGTTTCCTGAACCCATTAAAACAGAGACTACTGGACACAAAAAAATTGGTGCCCATCATCCCTCTACAAGGTTTCAAATCATGGAAAAGCTACTGCAATATCAACAAAAATATTTACATCAGAAGTAAAGAGAAATCCAGAAACAGAGAGGAAAACCAGACCAACCCAGAAAAAAGAAAAAAAAAAAAAACAAAAACTCCTAATTTCCTATATTCCTACTCCTCTCTGTAATCTGCATAGGTGTCCATATATTGGATCAAATATTTCTATGAGTCACCAACAGAGATTGGTTGGCCCACTCGTCCCAACGGAGAGCGTGAGGGCTGCCTTGTGATCTCCTTAACTACAGGCCTTATTTCAAGCTGTGGAGGTGATGGGTCCTTCTTAATCTTCTCATACTCTTGCTTAATCTTCCTCACTTGGCTGTGAATTGGAATACCCAGATGACTACTTCTCAATTTCTCCCATCCTCCACTGTAGTTGTTGGTATTGGTGGTGTTCTTCATCATCTGCTCCATCTCTGGTCTAACTCTTCAAACAGAAAAATACAGAAAAACAGAACAGTATAGAAATCAAAAACCCTTCTTCAGTCTCACGTTTTGGTATGAAATCCTTGATGGGTAGGAAGTATTTATATATGGAGGTTAGAGAAGAAGGAACGTTTTGTTCGTGACTAGAAGGGAATGAGAAAACTATAGCAATTAGAGAGAAGACCGAAAGGGAAGCCGGTGGGAAATATCCTTTTTCAGATTATTTTTTTCCCTTCTTTGGATTAATTTGAGACGACTCCTTTGAACTGTTTCTGACTATAAGAAAATTTCCTTATTATTTTCCGTTTCCTAAATTGCCCTATTTTGTTTTCCAAATTTACAAGATTTTGTTCGAAGCAGTGATAATGCTATGGTGCTTGCCTTGCACAAATATTATCTCTGGTTGGGCGGTTGATGGTGAGTGATAGGGTGTCAATCGGTCGGTTTGGAACGGCTTTGATTTGGTTTTGGTGTGAGAATGAGTGAACCCAAAACATGAACCAATTAGGGTGCAACGATTTTGACTTCTCATCGGTTTGATATAGTTTCAGTTTATCATGTAAATATATTCAAAAGTATGAAAAGTCTTTTTATTATTATTTTTTTTAGATTACTATCAGTTTTGATGCGATCCAATTTGATTTTAATCTCACAAAACCCCAGTCTAAAACATATTCCAATAAGCTCATATTTGTTTTGGATACCGATTGATTTCCTTAATTCATGATAGATGTTGACATCTCTAAACTAAGTGACAAGTCAAGGAACTCAGATCCTCTCCAGTGTGCATCGAATGACTTGTAGTATTGAGTCACGCACCCCAAATGCCTCCTAATCGTCAAATGTGTCCCAAGTGAGGTGATCCATCAGGTGAATGGTTGAGATTAATGGCAACACATGATCAGTGTATGTGTATGAGCATTGAGCGGCTGTTATTATACACAGAATTGTAAAATGGTTATCAAAGGGCCTTATCTTGTGATGGAAATAGGTAAAAGGGTTTTCCTAAAAAAGAAAAAAGAAAAAAGAAAAAAGAAAAAGGGTAAAAGGGTAATTATGGTGAAAAGACTCCTCAGTATATCCTTTCCTTTTGACTAGTCTTTCTATTACATTATAAATTTACATATATAACGTTCACTTCTTTCCTTATCCTCTTTGCTTTTAGTAGTTATCTACTTATCACCCAGGTGTGAAAATAGGAAAAAAACTTATCAAAAAAAAGAAAAACGTGAAAATACGAAAAGGGTTGACTACTGCTCTGTCACCTATTCATAAAAAAAACAAAGAAGGTAATGTGGTCCCTACCCTCAATGAAAGACTTAATATGATATCAGATTGAATTTGGATGGAAAGTGATTGGATCTTGATATTTCCTTATCAGATTCAAGTACCCCTAAATGGATGTGGATGCGAATGCAAATTTTCGACAATCTGTTTACTCTCTTATTTATATAACTCGGACCTTTCTCCCTCTAATGAATACAATTTATTCATAATCCATATTTCTAAGTTGTCTTAGCTCTTTTCCTCATTCATTAGAACTTGTCTAAATTTCAAAAACCCTCAAAATCTTTACTTGATTATCTAATTGGATAAGATTATAATTTTTTGATTAATTTGAATACCCTTTAACCAGATATGAATACCCCTACACGGATAAGAATGCGAATTCAAATTTAGATTTCAGTTATCCATTTACATCCCTAAGTGATATCCTACACGTTAACTTTTAGAGGGTCTTTCAATGTAAACGAAGGGCAGTTTCGCTATTTTGTATGGGTTGTAGGGGCATTACTTGGATTGGAGTATGAGATAGCGTAGCGGTTAGGTTTACAGTTAAGTTTGTTGGAAGGCAACCCGGGAAGCGTAAGCGTGAAGTAGCCAAAAGACCCTGCCACGTGGCAAGGTATCCTTCTGTTGAAGCAACCTAAGTGGCATCCGTGGCTTATACACTATCTTTCAAAGACCTAGAAATTAGTTTACTAAAAGCCCACCAGTCAAAATGTTGACTCGAGTCAAGAGGATCCGGAGTATCGGCCGGATCGAGATTGGGTATTTTGGATCTGATCCGGATCGTATCGGTCAAATAACACTATTTACCCCTCAAACATACCGATTTCTGAGTGTATTTTGACAAGAATATCCTTCATATGTACCATTTTAGTATAGTTCATCGATTCGTTAAATATCGGCCACTGGCCATTCCGACATCAATTCCTCAAACCATGATAGTAAGGGTGTCCATCTTGAATTGGAACCGATGATTTAAAAAATGGTTCGGATTGATTTCGATTTTGAATTAAATACAATCTATTTGAATCGAATAAAATAAAGTGTAATACATATATAAAACAAAACCGAATCCAAACTTAAACCATACCAAATCCTATAATAACGTGTCTTTGTTGAGTTGTATGAAATTACTTATGTTGGGTTTTTTTATTGAGTTGGGTAATTTTCTTTTCAATTTTATTTATTTTAGCAAGTTATTTTCATTTAAATTGTAGTTGGACTGAAATATCAAGATCGTGAATAAACCAATAAAACTAACCTGATCTAGTGTAATTTGATCCGATTTGTACATATTGTATTCTAAATTGAACCAAAATCAAATTAAAAAATCAAAACCAAACCAATTGACACCCTTTATTAATGAGCATGCATGTATGCTCTTTGAAGCAAAGATTAATTATTTTTTAAAATATTTTAAATAGTCTTTACTTTAATGATTAAAAAGGTCTATAGCTTGATTTGGTAGTAACCAAAAGGTATTTAGATGCACTAGAAGGTTGGTGGGTCAGCCCCAACCGATGCATTACCTCATAAATGATACGGTTGGTAGATGTCATTATGGATGGTGACAATAATAAGCCAAGATTGTATTAATCTATCTATAATCTTATATTAATAGAAAGAATAATGGAATCTAATTCAAAGAAATATTATTAATTATATGCATTAAGGGGGTGGTAGGTGTGGAAAGGAGCACGATCCTTGAAAATTCATTTTATTCATGTTTTGCATGAGCAGATATTTGGTGCTACAATCACCATATCAATCATCTAAATATTTTGAAGGAAAAATCTCTTTGATGTTACCATGGTTTAAGAACTCGGAATTAGGATCCAGATCGGGCTCAGCTGATTCAGATTCAGTTTAGATTGAAATTGGTCAAAAAACCTTAGAATCAACCCATAGATTTCTAACCCTATTGTTTCAGTTTAGGTCAGTCAAAAAATCCTAGAATTGGCTTGTAGATCCCTAACCCTACTGATTCATTTGGATTGGTTCAATCTGGATCAGTGAATTAGTTTATCTGATACATTTTTTTTTTTTTTTTTTTTTTTTTGTAAATCCCTAAGTGTAGCCTATGCCTCCTCATATGATTTTCTTTTAATTAATTTTTTGAAGAAAAAAATAAAGGGAAGAGTTTTCTGTCCGGTAGTGTGGCTCCTGCATCAATACATGGATCAATGAAAATGCATGTAGAAGCATAAAAAAGGGCAGACATTATTTGGGAGCGGGGCAGTCATTTCGCCCCCCTAATGTGTCTGAGTGCACCCACACTCTCCCATACAAATACTTTCTCAAAAAATAAATTGAAAAATATGTGAGGAACGTAGGCAATCACCCCACTTGCTTAGAGAACTCTTATTTTTATTTTTGGCAAGAGAACCATGTTTCTTTGTGTGGCCACTGTGCCAGCGTGTAGGTCAGTGAAAGACCGTGTGGAGACATCTGGGTAGGGATGGTATCATCTTTTCGTGCCAACCTGTGTCTAAGGGTAAATACATGCAAGTGGACATGATTCCTCTCTCTCTCTCTCTCTCTCTCTCATGTTTTATGCATTTGTTGGTGGTAGTTGTGGTTAGACATGGAAGTGGCCACTTTAGGTTCATTGTAATTTGAATAATAACGGCTAATTTGGGCCAAATTTTATGGGAGATTTTGTGGAGCATGGTGATCAACCCCTTTATATATTCTAATGCTACGAGTCAAATTTAAAATAATAAATTGACGACTCAAAGCCAGATGAGTCAAATTAGATGAAAATTGAGAACCACATCTCCATCACAGATTTATTTAAAATTCGGATTAGGAGATATTAGATGCACCAAAACCCAGATTTGGTTTGATTATACACTCAATGTCCACATAATTTGAATTTATCTAAAGTAAGTTTGTCTGAATTATGATCCAATTAGGATAAACTTGTTTGACAAAGAAAATAAAATGTGATAAAAGAAAGAACAATCAAACAATTGTAATGCAAGAATATATGTCATTTGACAAGGTGTATGCCTATGTCCACAATGAGATGAGAGAGGTTTCACTAACAATAGATGATAGGATTACAAGCTCTGTGATTTAAGTGGAGACCGTGGCGGTGGGTTACTACACTAGTCTCCTCGAGGATTAGTCGAAGTGCGCATAAGTTGGCCTAAATACCTTGGTTAACCAAAAAAAAAAAAAGAATAGAATTACAAGCTCTCTTCATCTCGTCTCATTATCTACAAAGAATTCTCTCTCAACCCTAATGATCCCTATCACTATCAATTTAAAGGGAACAATAAAATACAATTTTTTAAATTGCCTGGCCGTTCGAAGGAGGCCAACTTTTCAAACCATATAATACAAGACATCAATCCTCAACAACTGACCCTTTTCCTGTTAATTCAGTCCTCAAATTTGCCACTTGACAAAGTTTATTTGGACGAAATTTTATATGTGAACAAGGGACTTTGGGGTTTACCTGTTTATAAATTTGAGTCTATTTACCATTTGATGGATATTTTATTATAGGAGATTGTTGAAGAAAGTTTTCTCAATTCAATTATGTCGTATTAAAATTTTCTAATATTTTTATAGTAAATAGAAAATGAGACTGAGCTTCTTTCATGTCCCATGAGAATAAGCTTATTACGACAACCCTAACTATATATATATGCCATTTCACAATCAAGTTAAGAGTTGAAAACTGGTGGCAGTCTTTCATGTACATGGACATGCTATCTAACTCATTGACTCACTAGGTTTATTTCCAAAAAAAAAAAACCTCACAAGGTAATTCAAACAAAAATAATACATAGAGGTTGAGTATGATAATGCATATATTGTGCAAATTGGCTCTATATGTAAAAAGACGCTTGTCAATCACCTCAAATGCATTCAATTATAAAAGGGTAGTTCTTGCACCCCGACCTCGCACATGTGGGAGCTTAGCTCATATGTTTGGTGTGCCCTATAGTTTCTTGATAACCCACCAAGAGGTTATCTTTAGTTCAAAATATCTGCCACTTGACATGTTAATGGGGCCATGTAATTTTCTACTGACATGTCAAGTTTTAGGCTAATTAATGTAGCGTTTAATTTCAAAAAATCCATTATACGTCACAATTTAAAGTTGAGATTTTTAGGAGATGACGTGTTTGGGATCCGAAAAATGCTGAGGTTGAAAAGAAGGGATAAAAAAATAAACGTTAGATAAATAATGGGTCCAAATGTTCCGGATAATAGATGAAAAATCAAAGTTGCGTTTAATATGATTTCTTGAAATACGCTATCAACCTAAAATGCATTCAAAGAATATATACCAAACTCATCCTAAAATTGTCCAAATGTTAAATAAAATTAAGAAATTATAGAATAACCAAGATGCTATATACCAAAGACCACGTACCTAGAGGTGAGAATAGGTTTGTGGTCCTATAAATGAGATTAAAAGAGTTATTATTATTATTATTATTATTAATTTTTTTTATTGGGTAAAAGGCAAAAACAGATTAAAAGAATTTCAAGTCAAAGATAAATGGGTTTTGAAGGGAAGAAGAGAGAAGAAACCTAGTGTGCACAACTATGAAAAGCTTTAGAGGGTTTCAACATTCAACTTCTAATCTGAACACAAATTTAGAAAACATGGACGAGTGGTTAGACCCACTCAAAAAAAGGAGTCAATTCTCAATGGTGACTAATTAAGGATGGCTTATTGGATTCTTGGCTAGCTAAAAGGTATTGAAAGGGTCAGCTCCAACCTGCCCTCAACTGAAGCTATACCTAACAATCAAAAAGTTGAGTTAGGTCTAACTCATTCAACTTCATGTGAACATTTGAAGTCAACCTTCTAGTTCCATTCCAACTAAATCCAAGACTGGCTAATTAGCAGCCATGATACATATAATGAAGCTTGGATCAAGGTGTTGGTATCAATTTTGTATCAGGCATATTCCGATACTGATACATATCGATATTGCTAAGGATTGCTATCAATATGATACTAATACCAATATCAATCGATGATATCGTCCAATACATGGTTTTCATTTTCTCAAAACATATCGGGATAGGTATTCCCAGAGACCAATACGGCTCTTCACTTATATTACTTTGTAAAATGAAATATAAAACCAAAGACAAAAAAAACAAAAAAACAACCTTGAAGAAGTTTATAATAGATGCAGGGGCAAAAATAGAGTTTCAGTTGAAGAAGAAGAGAATAAATTAGCTGAAACGTCTCTCTTTCTTGTAATTTCTAGTTTCTTCCTCTTCTCTCTTTGGACTGACTTTTACAATACCTTTCAAATGAGATTTGCATAGATTGGACCATACAGTTAGACCCATCTCTGAAAAGAAAAAAAAAAAAAGAAAAAAAAAAGAAAGGCAAATACATTAAAGATTGTTAGATCAAACAACACCAAGAAATACGAAAAAAAAATAAAGAGACAATAGATCCACACGACACAGAGATTTAATGAGGTTCACACACCAGGGTGGTGTGCTACGTCCTCGGGTGAAGAAGAAGATGTTTCATTATGCAGAAGAGAGATTACACCCAAGCAGTGGCGAGAAAACTCGTCCTGAAACCCTAGCTTGAAAAACCTCCAAAATACAATGACTTTCTTAACAAGCAACAGTACATTTTATACTCCAAGTCGTGGGTCGACCCATCAGGTCAAGGTCGATCCGGTCACCCCTCATACGATTTTAGTGATGGGCTCCAGGCTTGGGCCTATTGGCTCAACCCCTCTGCTTCCATCACAAATCTTATAAAACTTTCCATTTGGGTCGTCACCAAAATATGTCGGAGCGGGTCAATCTTTAAAACGGGTCAAGAATTCGAGACAAACTTAAAAAAAACAAAAAACAGAGAGCACAACTTGAAAATTGAAATGTGAATATAGGACATTAGCTTCAACATTTCTCCCCACTTATGAGCCAAGGGACTCGAGGTTCGGTCCTGTTGCCACAGAAATCTGAGCTAGATCGCTTGCACCAAAGAGTCAAGAGAACACAAAGAGAAGGTGGCCTAAGTGGACTCTGGTGGAGACTTTCCAATGCCTAAGTCATAATTCCCCACCTTGATACTTAAGTCAGAATTTCATGCACCCATTAGAGTATGAAGAAGTCACCTGCGTACCTTAGAGTGTTGTTTCCCTATTTATAGGAGTTGCTAATGGAATTGTTTGTCTTTATTGGTAACTGACCTTGTGGAGAGCCCTGAGTTTATCAATATGTGGGTACCTGATCCTCTGTGGTGAGACAATGAGCGACAATGAGCATCCAATAGCTAAGAATGCATGTCAAGGCCTCCCACCCAGTGGATGATCACAGATGCTCACTGCCATCTCCGCTCACCGCAACAAATCCAGACTCAGGGAGTTAGTTGCCAAAGGTTTCCTTATAGTCTTGGACCAATCACCAGCTAAGCTTGATCCCTTGCCACGTGGTGAGCACTTATTGGTGAAGGTCCGATGTGGAAGAGACCTGGGGAATTCAGATCGTAAACTGAATGGATATTGGTAGCCCACAAAGTGGTTTGAGAGTTTTGTCAGATATTAGTAATATATTCAGGCTAGTACTAAGAAAATGCTATGGATTAAAGGTGCGAGGTAAAGGTATGGAAATTTCTTACCAACTCACAAGGTCCCTGATGATAGACCATAACTGGGCCTTTCATGAAATAATTGGAGTTTTGAGGTGCAGGATGGGCCCCAAAAACTAAACCCACCAAGGGCAAGCCCAATTTTCTTCTCTTTTTAGGGAAAGGGCTGGTGGGGAGGCTTGGAATTGGATTGCCATTTCCAGCTCGTGGGCTGGGTTAATTTTCTAAAAACTAACCCAGCCCATGTGCAAATATGTGAGGCTCTCATACATATGAATATATATATATATATATATATATTTTATGAAGAAAAGAAACTTCATTACTAATAACTGTCAAGGGGTACATCATAAGAGTCCAACATATTTACAGACCAATATATTGGAGACTGCATAATTTCCAACAGGCATTGAAGAACTAGAGTATGAATATGTATCATTGAGTACGTATATCTCCAGCTTCATTCACCAGAAAAAAAAAAAAAAAAAGGGGTGACCGGGGGTGTTTCAACTTCATATGATATACTTTTATATATATATATATATATATATCCTATTTATATATGTGAGACATAGGCATCACAATAGATGGTGACATCTAGATTTTGTCAACACTTGCCAAGATGTACATATGCATTAGTAGATTTGATTCTCTCCAATGACTTTTCCTTCAACTTCACACATGCACACAGCTCAACACTTAAGGCACACAGTCCTCAAACTTGCATGTCTCTGGTTGGAAAGCTATTGGAGGAAGAGTCGTGAGAAAGGATCTCAATCCATGTAAGGGGGGGTTTCATTGGTTCAACTTCATATAATAGACCTGTTTATATTTATGAGATATAGGCATCACAATAGACGGTGACATCTAGATTTTGTCAACACTTGCCATAATGTGCATATGGATGAATGTGTGTGTGTGTGTGTGTGTGTGGAGGGGGGGGGGGGGGGGGGAGATCATGTGATAGAGGATGTTGATGCCAGAAGTTAAATTTCAACCTAAAACAGACACACGTAAGGGTTATAAAATGGGTTTAAAATTATATAGTGATACAAGAATGTAGCTGAACAAAAGGTTCACGGGGTAATAGCAACAAGGAAGGCAAATAAAAACAACTCTAACGAAGGAATCTAATACCATTTATATGAAGGAAAATATTATTGTAACCCAAGTGATGAATTAAGGGGTAGCGTAATTGGTGAGCAACGAACTTGGTACGAGCCGTAAACTCGGACATCCTGAGTTCGACTCCCACTAGACACATTTTGGGCCACTCACTCGGGGTATTTAGTGCTCTTCACTGCTTTCAGTGAAAGTTGAATGATTTTCATTCAATCCTAGTAAGACCCGGTCCATGCGATTGTGGGGTTAGTATTGGCCCACAGGACTAATCAGGCCAAAGGCTTGGATACCTGTTGTTAGTAAAAAAAAAAAAAAAAAAAAAACCCCAAATGATGAATTAAGAAGTTGTAACTTTACTTTTATGTTGCACAAATTTTTTTTTTTTTTAATCAATAAAGGTAAATCCTGACATTTCACATTAGTACTACATTAAACAACTTTCAATTTTTTGAAAAATCACTTTATATAAATAACTTTTTAGTAGTAAGACAAAAGACAATTAGAATAAGAATGTTAGAACTTCTTATTTCACCACTATGGTGACAAGAAGTTGCACACTTTATAAAATATGCTTATTATCAATTGGAGGGAGAATGCTACCTGGTCACGTGGCCCCTATTCCATCACAAAGACAATGGGGACATGTATCAAGGCATCCAGAAAAGGGGTAGGGTAATCATTTTTCTGCCCACAGGAGTGCACAACTAGGTAGTGTTCTTTTCTCCTAATCACTTAGTGAACACTTCTAAGACACTTTACATGTTAGTTTAGGGCTGAATCTCAACATTTTTAATTTTCTCTCAAATTTTCTGCATATGTAAGTAATTCAAAAAGAATATGGGCACACGCTATTTACCCTCTCACATTTGTTAAATTAGGGTCTATAGGCCTCAATCAGTTGGCCAATTTGTATTATTATTGGCGGGACATCCCCGTGTGAATAGCCCAAGGTGTACCTAGTGGGAGTCGAATTTAGGACGTCTTACGACTCATATCAAGTTCGTTGCTCACCAATATACAAATGCCAATTTATGTTCATGTTTATTTTTAGAGAGAGAGGGCCCCTATGACTTTATAAGCTTTAAGAAATATCAATGATAGTGGGAAATACCATTCATCATAGCAATGGAGTAGAGCTATGAAAAGCTATATTTTCTATATGGAGGATTGTTTTGGCCAGGGTCACCATTGGATAGACACTGTTAATATTAGTGATTATGTCAAATTTGGAACCTTGTCTCTATTGGTTCAACATGTATTAGACTCTCTCCTCTTATATTTTCAATTATTAAATTATAATGGAAAATGGCATTGTTATTCTGACTACTAACTATTGAATATAGATACGTGACCATTTGGATATGGTCATGTGTGGAACGGATTCGGATAGTTTTTAGAAGTCAAATTTTCAAATATGAATTCTCCCTAAATAAATACTAGAAACACTAATCAAATATGGATTTTTTTTATTATTCATTTGCATTATTCATTTGCATCTGCGGTTGAAGCTGAAGAGTGAAAACCATCCAAATTAGATAGTGTTATATTTGATTCAGATTCGATCCATTTACATACCTAGAGCCATATATGCTCATATTAAGTAGATTTTTTTATTATGTTGGCTATGAATAGATGACCAATTAAATACGTTTCAACAAGTAGAAAAAATATTTTCAGCCTTTTACAAGGTACATGACACATAGAAGAATTAATTTTCACCTTTTCATATTGCAAATGGCTGCTCATGGAGAATCTTTTCATCCTTTTACATGGTCATTGAGGGAATACAAATAATACAAATAAGACAAACAATCATCTCTTCTTTTTTTTTTTTCTATGGTAGAGAGAACAATTACCTAATTTACTTCAAGATTATTTTAATTGTATCTTTTAAATTCATTTGTTTGCCACTTCCGATAAGGACATTAAAACTAGTCATCATATTATCTTGATGATATCGAATTAATATATTAATGTTAATAAAAATATAATATATCTTTTCTTTTAAAGAAAAAATATAATATTTCAAGTTGCAACATTAATGATGCAAGATAAATTCAAATTTAAGATTATTTTTTAATTTGTTCTATTTCAAAATCGATGTCGGTAGATAATATATCTTATTCTTTTGGTTGAAAAGATAATATATCTTATTCACTAAAGCCAATGTCGATGGACAATATATTTTATTCGCCAGAAGGACAATGGTTAGGTAAGCTCCGGTTTATCA
>NC_056557.1:9804760-9817444 GCF_013358625.1 Macadamia integrifolia
AGATCATCCCACTGTTTTCATTCATCCAATCTGTCCAATGTCCAAGACAGAATAAACAACCATTTCATTGACTGATCAACATAATGTCAGAACCAAGCAACGAAAGGGATGGTCTGAGTTGCAGTCAGCCATCCGTCCCGAATGGCATCTCGGACGTCCATTTCAAACACATGATTATAAGTGGGATAGAGATTTGGCTAAACACAAGGAGAGAGGTGCTATCAGAAAGGAGGGGGGCAAAAACAAACGGCGGGTGAAAGCATGGGCTTATTAGTCAGGATATAAATTAGCAATGAAGTATGGTAATTAATTATTGGGAAAAAGAAGCCTAAAAGGCAGCATGGACCTTATGCCCAAACACAGAGGAGGGCAAGATGACCACCACGCCCCTCATGAAAGGAAAAAATTCCGTCGATGTTGATGGTTCTGTGCGTGCTTCCATTGGCCCCCTTGCTGATGTCAGGCCACACTGCCTTTCAAGGAATCCTCTCCCTAAATTATTACTCTTATTGTTAAGAGAAAACATTTCTTGACTGGCAGCTCAAGAAAAAATGTTTGGCCTAGTTTGTGCATCTACTTGTGCTACGTGGAGAAGTGTTGGATATCAATGGAAGGATCCAGCTTGGAAATTTTGTCAAACTTAAACAAATTCAATGACTTACCCTCCCTTGTGTGTCAATACACCCTCTTGATAATGCATTAACTCTCTTGGTAGTCTAAAATCTTTTTTATACTTTATTTGTCACATAGCATTGCCTACTTTGTCTTTTCAGATTTATGTAGCCAATCCCATTAAGTTTTCCAATGATAGTGAAACAGGATCTCAACTCACCGAGGACGTAGGCAACCTTACCAAACCTCGTAAATCTGTATGAATTATTTGTTCTATTTTTTCATTATCTTTTGCATCATTTTAGAATTATGTTTCCACAAATCTGACATGGTTTATCACAATAGCAAATATGGGAAAGTTCCGTGATAAAAGGCAACCCGACAAGGCAACAACCATCTCATCGCGTTTAAATTTCAACCCAAAACGAATTCTTGAAATATATTGAAAAAAGCCTAAATTTATAGAAATTTACAAGAAGATTATTAAGGTGTGTTGGATCTTCGTAACAATTATCATTTTGCTCTAGTTTTAAAACTAAAAAGAAAGTATTATTTTAGTGGGATTGGTTTCCCTTCCCTACATCTACCATGTAATCTACTCAGAAAAGATTTAAGGATCCTTGACCATGCATAGGGTGGTTTGAAAATTATTATGAAAAAGTATAAAAAAATAATTCTTAGTTTGGTTGTTTGAATCATCTTGAATGTAGGGCCATTACAATGGGCTAGGTGACTAAAGTAGGTGTTTTGTTTTGCCCCCGAGTCTTCAGACTCCAATTAAAAAACTGGAAACTGGAAATGTCGCGGGAAACAGATGCCTGTAAGGCACCGTTGATGATTTTTTTCTTCGAAAATAAATATAAGCATTACTGACTGAGGAGCTCATTCTAAAACCTAAGTAAAACTGCTCTGCAATTCCTTACTTAGAGGTTCTTGATGGCTGCAATGTCGTTGAAGATTGAAGGATACGTATCATCATCACCATTCACTTTTGAAAGGCGGCGGTTGCGATCAACCAATTTGATCGGATGGCAACCAATCAGGTTCTGCAATTCGAAACTGAATATTAGAAGACAAAGAGGGCTTCAAAGAGGGATTCGTCTTCCAAAGTCCTTCTGCTTGGTCGCGTCATCTAAGGCATCGTCTTCATCTTCAGACTCTTCTGGCGGCTCGAGTTATGAGGTGTTCTTGAGCTTTAATGGTAAAGACATTCGCACCAATTTCGCTGATCATCTCTATAATGGCTTGGTCGGTTCTGGAATTAGAACTTTCAGGGACGATGATGAACTCCAAAAGGGAAAAGAGATTGGTCCAGATCTAGTCTCTGCAATCCAGGAATCAAGATTCTCCATTCCCATCTTCTCGATGAACTATGGTTCAAGCAAGTGGTGCCTCAATGAGTTACTCGAGATATGTGAATGCAGAAGAACAATGAAACAGATCGTCTTTCCCATTTTCTATAAAGTTGAACCAAGGGATGTGCGAAACCAGACCGGGGTATATGAGAAGTTCTTTGAGGAACACCAGAAGCGATTCGACGACACAACGGTGCAAAAGTGGAAAAATGCTCTGAAAGAGGTTGGAAAATTGGATGGATGGCATATCAAGGAGAAGACGTAAGTACAACACTTTCGTTTTGGTTCCTTATATTTAAGGGTTAATTTCTTCTATATTACTCTACCATAAACCATTTGTGAATGGGTATGCCTCAACATCCCCTGCTTACATGCCAACCTTAAGTCCAAATACAGTCCATGTAGCAAATTTTCTGTAAATTTTTAGATTACCAAGCGAGTCAGTGCTTTACCAAGAGGATGCATTGACATACAAAGGAGGGTAATTTGTTGAATTTGAGTATGATATTTGACAATGGCCAATCTAGACCCTTCCATAGATATCTAACAAACACCTTTCCACATAGAACAAGAAGATCCACAAACCAGAAATTACTGAACTTTATTGCTAATTTATGTCTTGAATAAGAAGCCCATACTTCCACTCCTATCTCTCTCCCCTTTTCTGACAGCATCTCTTTCTTTGTGACCAAATGATCTCTATCCCATTGCCGTAATAGGACAACCCCCTAGAGCGATGCATAACCAGAGATCAGTATCCATTCCAGAATCATATAAATTATATTTATGATTTTTGCTACTCATTTAATTAATTATTTTCTATGTGTAAATTGTTTACTTAATTAATAATTTTTATCTAAGCTTTTGTCTACATGAAAAAAATCCTTTGTTCTTTCCGTATTTGTCTTTTGCATATGTTGGTTTTCTAGGAGAACTGAATATCTTTAATCAATGTTTTATATACCTCAATTGTTTGTTATATTTTGTACTTTGACCATTGGATGATGGACATATGTTAACAATGTGGTCAATTCCACCTATTGATATTTTTTAGTAAATTTATTACAAGAAAATTTACCAAGTTCTGAATTTTTTTCTTATTCTGGTTGAGCTGTTAGATAGACCAAATGAGTTTTTGTACATGTTTATTATGTACTATGTGTAATGCCATTTTCAGCATAACCTTGTTTTGCAATGTCTTTAAGACATGGTGGTAAGATCCCTCACCAATAACATAGACTATAGACAAGCACTTAGTTCTCTATATTTTCTTGATGTTCATTGATGTTTTATATTTTTTACTCATTGAGTCAGGCACACTAAATTATTAAGGGAAGCATGTTTTATTGTTAATGCATCTTTAGCGAAGAACTAGCTGATGAATCCCTAGGCAGTAGGTCTAAGAACACTTCTTGCACCCATCACAAAGGAGGAAACAATTTCTAGTCTGCAACTCATGCTTATCATGTGGTTGATGAGGATAGGGGTGTCAATCGGTCAGTTTGGTCCGATTGAAATGGTCTTCGATCTCAACTGGGCCCAACCAAAGCCAGCTTAAAAGGTAGAGGATTGGTTTTGGTCCTGTTTTGGCTTCATATTGGGTTGGGTTAACAGGCTTTTATCAAGTTGGTTCGGTTTTGTTTTGATTATATATATATATATATATTATATATATATAAGAGGTTGGCCACACTGCTAGCTTTCCTGGAGCTAGCGGTTCAACCACTGGGGAGGGGGCTGGGATGGGAGGGACAGGGAAGACTTTCCCAAGGGGATAGTGGCAGACATAGTGCTGCGCACAGCACTAGTGTGCCCAGCCTTTTCCTTATATGTATATTTAAAATAATATATATATATATTATTTTCTGGTTTTTCCCAATTTCTTGGTTTTTATTTGACTCAGTTCATTTTTTATCGATTTAGGTTTCTACTGGTTTCAAAAAAGGCTAGACCAAAACCATCCGATAAGGGTTCAGTTCGGTTCAATCTGGGCTGAACCAATCATTTCGGTCGGTCAGACTGGTTTGGGCTGAAAACTTGACGCTCCTAGATGAGATGAGATAAAGTTGAATTTTTGTGAATAGGTAGCTGCTTAGGCTTCCTATGCACATATTAGGTTTCAGTTCAACAGAGTTTGCTATGTGACAAACAGCAACAAACAAACAACAAACTTATCCTTATTCCAACTTAATGGGGTTCGCTACATAAATCTGAAAGGACAAAGTAGGCAATGCTATGTGACAAATAAAGTATAAAAATGATTTTAGACTACCAAGAGAGTTAATGCATTATCAAGAGGGTGTATTGACACACAAGGGAGGGTAAGTCATTGAATTTGTTTAAGTTTGACAAAATTTCCAAGCTGGATCCTTCCATTGATATCCAACACTTCTCCACGTAGCACAAGTAGATGCACAAACTAGGCCAAACATTTTTTCTTGAGCTTCCAGTCAAGAAATGTTTTCTCTTAACAATAAGAGTAATAATTTAGGGAGAGGATTCCTTGAAAGGCAGCGTGGCCCGGCATCAGCATGGGGGCCAATGGAAGCACGCACAAAACCATCAACATCGGCGGAATTTTCGCCTTTCATGAGGGCCGTGGTGGTCATCTTGCCCTCCTCTATGTCTGGGCATAGGGTCCATGCTGCCTTTTAGGCGTCTTTTTCCTAATAATTAATTACCATACTTCATTGCTAATTTATATCCTGACTAATAAGCCCATGCTTTCACCTTTTGTTTTTGCCCCCCCCCCTTTCTGATAGCACCTCTCTCCTTGTGTTTAGCCAAATCTCCATCCCACTTATAATCATGTGTTTGAAATGGACGTCCGAGATGCCATTCGGGACGGATGGCTGACTGCAACTCAGACAATCCCTTTCATTGCTTGGTTTTGACATTATGTTGATCAGTCAATGAAATGGTTGTTTATTCTGTCCTGGACATTGGGACAGATTGGATGAATGAAAACAGTGGGATGGTCTATTTATATAAAAAGGGGAAAACTAAGGGGATTAAAAACCTAAAACCCCATCTCTCCGGTCACTTGTCCCTTATAATTACATTGTATCCATCCGTTGAACAGTTGCAAACTCCAACTTTGGTGTCTCCATCTCAAAAACGTTTTGATCAGCTTTATCATGGCACACTTAAAGCTTAATGATTTTATTTAAGAGTTAAGTCTTTGTTCTGAAAGTGATTTTAACTAAGAGTTACGAGTTTATTCTGAAAGGCACATCTTTGGGATATACTGGTAAGTGATTTAGTTGAGAATCAAAGATTTAGAGAATGATTTGACTTGTCAGTAATGATAGAGTCTTTTTTATTTGTAAGAAGATTGCAATAAATCAAATAAGGGAAGTAGGATAACGCTAACTAAGCATCCCTATCTACAAGATATGCTAACTAAGCTTCCCTATCCAAAAGATTTACTACAGTTAATAGTAAATAATAAAACATAACCAAGGTAAGAATAAAACTAAATATGGTCATCTCAACAGATTTTGTTTATCAGTTTAATAAGTTTTCTAACGGTTTAATTGTATTTGATTATTTATTGCTTAACATCTAATATTAAATGAGTTTTGTAGAGTAGAAGTAGTATAATATAGACACTTGGACAAGTTACTCATACCCAATAGAGTCGAACTCAGTAAAATCCAAGCCTAGTAACTATATAGGAACAACAATTCTCTAACACAGTTGTTGAAGTTGTGGTGCGCTAAGCCCACACTCACCATGAGGTCTTGAGTTCGAGTCTCCTGGCTGTTATGTTTCCCCTCCCTCCTTCTATAGTGTATCCATCTAAACAAAACTATATGGGCTATATTTAGAAGAAGTATATATATATATATATATAGATATATATGTATGTATGTATGCGTGTATGTATGTATGTATGTGTGTATGTGTGTGTGTGTTTTTTTTTTGTCATAATGAAGGGTGTCCTCTCATCCTTTGGAATGAGAATAGTCCCTACGCCTACGGGCCCCCCACAAGCCGTTTCCACTCCGAAGAGGGTGGGAGCCCCAAGGAAGAAACAAGGGTGGTGCCAAGGGGATTCAAACCCAAGTAAGATGCTTCATTAGGCGCTTTACCCATTATATGGGCTATATTTCTTGAGTTAGGCTTGATTGGGCAAGCTTAAAGCCATGTTATGTTAGGTTTGTGTAATAATAGGCTTCAAGTGAGATTTACACTTAATGTCCATCCATAATAAAGGGGAAAAAAAATTAAAAGGAAAAATGATTATAGTATGGGTCCCTTTATTGAATTATTTTATCATAATTAAATTTTTTTTTCATAAAATTGCATTAAGATTTATTTTAACTTAATTTTTTTTTTTTTTAAATTCCTTCCATGTTTAGAGAAAGAAAAAAAAAAGCACTTTCGTCCTGTTATGCTTTCAATTTTTTGAATACGAATGTTGCGGTCATGTTTAATATGTATTCCTTTTTAGGAAGAATAATTTGGGTTTAGGTTTTCACCCTAGGGGGGGGGTGTTAAGGGCCAACAAAATGTGAGACTTTGCTCATCATTTTTTTTTAGCTTGCTTTGCTTATGCCTACCTAAAGTTTTGGTATGTATCCATGCTACACTATTTGCTTCCTTGTGAAAATTTTTGGTGGAGAATAACTACAAAAATAAAAACATAAAAATAAGATGCAAATACATAGTGAGACTTGATACTCTACTTTAGTTCATATAATTCATGTATGATTTCTTCAATGTTGAATTTTATGATTCATTTCCTTATGTTATATTATTCATCATCAAAATATATATCTTTTTTTATTTGAATTCTGCAGGCATGAAGGGAAGTTAATAAAAGTAGTTGTTAAAACAGTTTGGAGTGAACTGAACAAGAGACCCTTGAATGTCTCTAACAACCTAGTTGGAATCGAGTCTCATATAGAAAAAATGTTGATGCTGTTAAACATTGAATCTGGCAGTAGAAAAATTGTGGGGATCCATGGCCTTGGTGGTGTTGGAAAGACAACGATCGCTAGGGCTGTCTACAATACAATCTTTCATCACTTTGAAGGATATAGTTTTATTGAAAATATTCAAGAAAATGCTCAAAACTATGGGCTTCCTCATTTGCAAAACCAACTTATCTTTGATATCTTGAAACAAAAGAATCATAATATTACCAGTGTGGATGATGGAATGGATGTGCTCCAACAAAGATTTCGTGATAAAAAAGTTCTTATTGTTCTTGATGATGTGGATCAAGATACTCATGTGAGGTGTTTAGTTGGCAACCATGAATGGTTTGGTATTGGAAGTAAGATCATTATCACAAGCAGAAATGAGGATGTTTTATGTGCTCACGAAGTAGATGAGATGTACAAGCCCAATGTTATGGATTTAGATCATTCTCTTCAACTTTTTAGCCATCATGCGTTTCGAAGGGACCAACCTCCGGAAGATTATTTAGATTTCTCAAAAGCTATGGTAGAAACTACTGGAGGACTTCCCTTGGCTCTTCAAGTTATAGGTTCATCTTTATTCTCTAGGGAAAAATCAGTATGGGAAGACATGTTAAAGAAGTTGCAAAAAATTCCCAATAATGATATCATGAAAAGATTAAAAATAAGTTATGATAGATTAGATGATGAGGAGCAACAAATCTTTCTTGATGCTGCTTGTTTTTTCGTTGGAATGAATAAAGAAATTGCATGCCACATATGGGATGGATGCGATTTTTTCCCTCAAGTAGGACTTCGTGCTCTTTGTGCAAGGTCTTTAATAACAATTAGTGAAGATGGTGAATTAAGGATGCATGATCTACTTCGAGATCTTGGAAGGGAAATTGTTCGCCAAGAGAGCATAAAAGAGCCAGGGAAGCGTACTCGAATATGGTCTCAAGAGGAAGTCTTGGATGTACTTGATACACAAACGGTAGGTGTTGAATACATATTTGTTATATTTAGTGAGGTGTTTGTGGATTTTTTCTTTGATGCCCTCTTCTTGGGTTATTACAATAACCTTAGTTTGATATTTAATTAAGGTTCTTTATTTTGTAGGGAACAAGTAATGTTGAAGGACTCAGTCTTGCTTTCCCCAGCAGATCAAGTAGCCCATGTTTGAGTGATAAAGGTTTTGTTCCAATGACAAAACTGAGGTTACTCCAATTTGACCATGCAAAATTTTTAGGGAGCATCACGCATTCTTTATCAGAATTGAGATGGCTTAGTTGGAAAGGCTTCCATGACCAATATGTGCAAACCAATTTTCATCCGTGGAAACTTGCTGTTCTCGATCTATCACATAGTGATATCACAAAAGAATGGATGGTTTGGAACTGCATCAAGGTGTCAAAGAATTTTTTTTTTCTTTTTTCAAAATATCTTTGATAAAATTTTTTTAATCCTTCCTACTAATTAGTTATGTTTCTATTAATTTTATTTTGCAGATGGCAGTAAATCTAAAAGTTCTAATTCTCACGTCTTGTCATCGGCTAACTACAACTCCTGATCTGTCAGCAAATCGACAATTGGAGGTATTGATTCTTAAAGACTGTGAAAATTTGGTTGAGATCGACGCATCCATTGGTTATCTTGAGAACTTAGTCAAGTTAGATATGAGTGGCTGCAAAAGTCTGGTGGATCTCCCAATTGAAATTCTTCAGTTGACTTCCCTCGAAGAACTCAATTTAGAGGGTTGCAAAAGTCTGAATAAGCTCCCTGAGGAATTGGGCCGCATGATCTCCTTGACAACACTTGATTTAAGTGGATGCGATAGACTTGGTTCCCTTCCAAATCTTCCTCTGAGTTTAAAAATTTTTGATGCTTCTAATTGCAAGTCGATAAGATCACTCCCAATGCTTTCAAGCCTGGAAAATCTAAAGGTATTGAGCTTTAGAGGATGCCTGAAGCTTCTATACATACCAAATCTTCCCTTGAGTTTGACCAGCCTTGATGTCCGCAGCTGTTCTTCAATTCGAAACATCTCAGGTCTTCCCTCGAGTTTGATCTGCCTTGATGTCTATGGCTGTTCTTCAATTCAACACATCCCAGATCTTCCCTCAAGTTTGACCCGCCTTGATGTTAGCCACTGCTCTTCAATTCAACACATCTCAATCTCAGGTCTTCCCTCAAGTTTGACCCACCTTCATGTTAGTGATTGCCCTTCGGTTAAAAAAATATCAGGTCTTCCCTCAAGTTTAACCCACCTTCATGTTAGTGATTGCCCTTCAGTTAAAAAAATCTCAGGTCTTTTCTCAAGTTTGACCCACCTTCATGTTAGTGATTGCTCTTCTATTCAATACATCCCAGGTCTTCCCTCAAGTTTGATCAGCCTACATGTTATTGCTTGTGAGTCAATAAAAAAACTGTCAAGTACATCAGGCTTGAGAAATTTAGAAACATTATGTCTTGATTGGTGCTACAGCCTAGAAGAAATTGAAGGTGTTGATATTAAGGGATTGGACTCCCTTGTGTTCTTCACCATGCGGGGCAGCAAATCATTAAAAATATTTCAAAAACTGACCGGCTGGAAAAAACTAAGGAAATTAGAACTCACTGACTGCCGAATATCCGATATTGATGGCAAGGGGATGGACTCTCTTGAGGAGTTGGACATAGCCGATTGCCGACCATTAAGAAAAATATCAGACCTGTCGGATTCTAGACAGCTGCGGAAACTAAGAATCAATTCCTGTCCGGATTTATTCAAGATTGAGGGCCTTGAGGATTGTGAATACTTACGAACATTAACAGTCAGTGGGGCCAGTTCATTAAAAACTTTACCTGATCTTTCAAAATTGATGAAGTTGCAGGTATTAAGGATTAAGAGTTGTCAGAAGTTGACCGAAATTCCAGGTCTTGACAAATTGGAGTCCTTGCAAGAATTGAAAATTGAAGGGTGCATAGCCATTCAAAGATTACCAGATCTATCAAACTTTAAAAACTTGCATGATCTAGTGATTAAGCATGGTCGGAAGTTGACCAAAATTCCAGGTCTTGACAGATTGGAGTCCTTGCGAGAATTGAAAATAGAAGGGTGTGTAGCCATTCAAAGATTACCGGATCTATCAAACTTAAAAAACTTGCATGATCTGGCTATTGAAGACTGCCAGAAGCTAACTGAGATACATGGTCTTGACAGATTGCATTTTTTAAAGAGTTTGAATATTAATGGGTGCAAGTCCTTGGAAAGATTACCGGATCTGTCAAATCTAAAAAAGTTAAAGCTGTTAAGTGCTAAATTCTGCAAGAAGCTAACTGAGATTCGAGCTGTTAATGGATTGAAATCTTTGAACTTATTGGATGTGAGGGGGTGTACATATTTGGAAAAATTACCAGATCTGAAGCTTTTAGAGGCATTGAGTAAGGAAAATGGTAGTGTACGTATCTGTCGGACCCCACTCAGGACCGGATACATCGGGTATGTACCTTTTATTCTCTCTGTTGCAGTAACTCAGATTTTATTTATTTATTTATTTATTTTTTTTTGTGAATGCTTTTATGATTTAGTCCCTTTCTTTTCTGGACTATTTAATACTTCTTTTGTGCCATGTGGCAAAGCTGAATGAAGTGAAAATTTTGTTGGCAGGTAAATCCTAAGGCTATGAAATTTTACCCATGGCCAATTAAGAACATGTTTGCCAAGTGCCAAACTAAGCATTTAATAAGGACCATAGAGGGATGCATGGACTTACATGGGTTATGGTATCCTATTACATTGGAGGGTACATGGTCGAATGGGGTTATGAAATTTTACACATGGTCAATAAAGACCATTCCCTACATATCCAACTGTCGAAATCATCAGATCACCCTTCCACGTGGCCAATTAGTAGTCATGATGGTCTAGAAAACCATCTTAACGTGTCTGTCCAGAGATACTTTTGCCTTCAAAATTTGGGAAAATACTGATAAGCACACTTCTCTTATTCTTAGGACTCCTTTGCTATATATAAATATCCCAAGAATATCTCCCTCCATTTCAAAAAATTGAGTTGAAAAGGTCCCAAAACTAGGTTGACCAATGTCCTTTTTTATTCTCTTTTCTCATCAACAAGCTCCCAATACTAGGTTCAAGCCACATCTTTAATTTTGTTCTCTTTTCATATCAGCAAGCTACAACTTTGGAGTGGAAAAGAATGTTCTTACATGTTGTTGTAGTTTTCAACACACTCTTAGGGCCCGTTTGATAACGTTTCAAGAAACGTGTTTCTGTGTCCAGAAACGGCAGAAACGGAACAAAAAACGTTTGATAAAACTGTTTCATTTCACTTGTTTTCAGAAATAGAAATTGAAATTTCTACCTATTTATGATTCAAGAAACGACTCGTGGTCATTCTTTTGGTGATTTCTATCGACTTCCAGAAACTTGATTTATCAAACACTTTCAATTCCGTTTCTGTTTCTAGAAACGGAAATTTATTTTTCTGTCGTTTCTTGAAACAAAAACGGCAGAAACGTTATCAAACGGACCCTTAAAGTTTTGCAATGTGGGAAAGATGATTTGGTATCTCACCATTGCATAGATAAAAAAATCCTAGATATGCTGACATGCTGTATGTCAAATTTGATGGTTCACTCGAACTGTACAACCCACCATGTATACAACTTATCCCCATGATCTATCATTTTGGTTATTATTTTTTAGATAGTCCCATCTTCTCACACAAGTTTCCATAGCATTATGATAAGTGCAAGAGTCACTTAGTGTGGAATTTAATATATGATTAGGTACTGATATAGAGAATGTGCCCAACAAATTTAAGCTTTAAACTAATACTCAACTAACATTTATGGTGATTGTAGAAAGCCTACTAAGTTTCTATGCTTTTTATTTATGCTACTACGGCCCTACCTCAACTTGTCCACTTCGATTGGATGCTTGATGATGTCGCACAACAACTGGTGTGGATTTTTTTTTTTTGGTTGGACAGAAAGTACTAAAATTATAAGAATTGGATTTATTTATACTTTTCCCTTTAAATACTTTTTTATGAGATTCCCTTTAATTTTTTAATCAGTAAATTACACCTGAGATACTTAATATTTAGGGTATCCATGTTTAAGGTACCTAGTGTTTAAAAAACTACATTTGAGGTATCCAACGTTTACGGTGTCATGTGTTAATATATGTTAATACATGACAATGAAATGACCAAAATATCTCAAGTTTTTAGGTACCTCAAATGTAATTTCTTACCCATTTTTTATTTCTACTTGAATATTTAATCAACTAATCATCAGTCATTACAGGTCTAATCTTCTCCGCAGAGGAGCTTTATTCATTCTAAGCATATTTGTCCCTCTCTTTCTCTCTCGTCATTATAAATGCGATCTCATCCGCAGGGGAACTTTGTTCATTCTAGGTATTTCTCTCTCTCTCTATATATATATATATACTCTCTCTCTCTATATATATATATATATAAAGAACTGTCTAGGAGTGTGGCCTACGCCAGCATTCCCATATGTCTATCTCTCCCCTCCCTCTATAAAAAGGCATCCCTGCCCCTTGTTTATGGGAGGAAGGAGATAGACACAGGAAGCGCTGGAGTAGACCGTGCTCCTGGACAGAGAACCATTTCTCATATGTATTTGAATGATGAGTTGGAATTTTTTGTTTTTGTTTTCGATTACAGTAGCCTCTGTTTGTGTGATATAGTTTTGATTTTTCTTTTAATCCCTGTTTTTGGTTGCTAAGGCTCCATTAACTAGTTAAAATTTTGGGTTCTTTTTTGCCCTTTGCTCTT
>NC_056557.1:9817491-9826756 GCF_013358625.1 Macadamia integrifolia
CCCCCCCCCCCCAATAACTTCTCCTTCCCCCATAAAAAAATAATATCAACTGTCAAGTAATCTTCTTGGAAAAAAGGAGTGTTGTGTGCTCACCTTCCTTCAATTGGCTACTCAAGTGGCATGTGTCCTTCCCAAAAACACAACCCTTCGGGAGATTAGTCCAAGGTGTAGCTTTCAAGACAATGAAAGTTATAGACTTTGTTTCACAGACCTTACTACATCCAATTTTAAGTCTCAATCCAGTCTACAGAGTTTGCCTTTAATTCATGTCCTGCTTCTTTCTTCAATAAAATCCCCATGTATGGATTAATCCTTTAGCATAAAGGTTTTATTTCATTCTAGTTCCTGTTCACATAATAATGAAAAAGGAGACATGGAGAAAGGCTAAATGGTTTCACCGCAAAACTACTTCAAAAGCCGAACTTCTATAAAGACCAAATCAAATTTCAGTGAGACACTATTCATCTTGCATGCCAAGATCCTTTAAGACCTCATGCTTTAGCTCTTTGATCTGTTTTTATATTATCCCAGGCATAGCATTATGTTTGTGATTGAAACAGAAAATTGCAAATTTTTTTTTTCTTCCATTATTTACATTCATGGTTATTGATATATTGCCATTGATAGGTACTGCATTCACAATATTGTTCACATGGATTTGGCTTCATCACCGATTTCACCAATATTGCAAGCATCATCTATCTTTTTTACTTTATGATTAAGCGTCATATATCTTGATGCAATTGGAGGAGGGGATAGCTACATTGAGGTGTGTATACACTTGAAACCTGCCTGCGCATGGACAAGACAATTGTTGCTAGATGACTTCTACATAGGGACTTTTTAGGCCCCTGAAAAAAAAAAAAAGTCTCCTGCAAAGGTTAATTAGATTTTTTTTGGGTTGTAACTTTTATTGAGCTGCCGCACCTCTATTACAATAGACTTTTAGTTAATATTTGGCTGTTTGGGTCTTGAACAAACTTGTGAACAAGCAAGGCAGTCATATTTTTGTCCAAGGTTCGAAAATTCATCGAAATCTCGGATATTTTGGTTTTTTTTTTACCAAGATGAAATGACATAAAAAATATAAAAGTACATAATTTCTGTCATCTCGGTCACATTTCGATCATTTTTGGTCATTTTGTTTTGAAATTTCACTCATTTCCGTCTAAAAAATTCACTATCGTCGAAATTTTGGCCATCTTGGTCATTTCGTTTCGTTCATTTCCCTAATTTCGGCAATTTCAGCCATTAGCATGGTTTTAAGTATCTCCGATACCGATACGATACCCTCCAATACGTATCTTAAATTTAGTCGGTTGATATGATACACACCGATACGATACATTGAATTTTTTAAATCATTTCGTATCGATATATATCCTACAATACATACCGATATGCATCAATACACCACTAATAAACATCGATACGATACGACATGCCTCGATACGACTCTATGAAAAATATAAAATTGAGGTAAAATGTAAGTTTCGGTATGCATTGGTACGTATCGGTGAGTATCGGTATGTATCGATCAGTACGTATCAGTATATATCAGCACGTATCGGTGAGTATCGATACGTATCGGCGCTACGGTCATATAATGGCCAATATGGGTAATTTTTCAGAGAAAAAACGATTTTTTGAAGGGTTTTTATTCCAAAGTTGTTGTCAGCCATATTTCTCTCTAACTAAAGTGGAAATCAAGGTTGAGAACAAGGATTTTACATTTATGGGACAACTACAGACCTTGAATTCTTAGTACGATACCCTCAATTTAGTGTTTATGCATAATACATGTTATCAATAGCTTTTTTTAACAAATTCTTTATGCAAAAGTGTTTAAAAAATGTTTCCTATCCATTTATGTGTGTATCTTTAGCGTATCTTAGTGTATCTCCGATACGATACGATACCCTCCGATACGTATCTTAATTTTGGCCGACTGATACGGTGACCAATACCGATACTTTAATCCTTGGCCATTAGCCCTCCAAAATGGCCAATGAAATACAAGGAAAAAGTATACCATTTCGACGAAATTTTGGCAAAAATTTTGGTATTTCGGTGGTTTTGAAACTATCGAAACACCAAAACAAAATGAGTTATTGAACCTTGTATTTATTAACCAAACCACACTGTTTGGTAACGTACATATACATTACTGCAGTTTATTTGTTGGCTCATACGTATTTACTTGTGTCATTCTTTAGTGATTAGTTCCGAATCCAAACCCAGATATAGTTTTTCTTTTGGCCAATATAATTAGGATTAATAGTGAAAGAAATATTAGATAGGTTATTTATTTCAACACAACCTTAATTTCATACCCTGCTCTATTTAAGGGATAAATGAGAAGAGTTTTGTGGATTGAATTAAACATTTTAGAAATTTTGTAACCCATGTCGTCTTCATCAGGTTCCTTGCCCATGTTGCAGCTGTCTTTGCTTTCAATTCCAACTTCTTTAGGCATAATGAAAGAGCTACAACATTTTTTTTTTCTGATAAACATCTACAGCACAATTAGAGCTACTACAAAGCATTCTGTTCTCTAGTAATAGCAGAAAGAGGATTCCTGGCCATGCATCAAATTCCATGTACATGGGATGCATGCGAATACATCATAAATACACATGGTTAGCTTAGTAAAGCCTAGCTAGGCTGGCCACTCATAAGAGATTTTTCAATTGTCATTTAATTTATATACTTTGTTCAGAACATGATTTATTGATTCTATGCACTACTTTAGAGGGATTTGGTTGCACTTCAATACTCTGTTCAGTACATTAATTATTGATCCTCGGCACATGATTTAGTTTTTTCTTTAATCTATATATTGGTGTTCTTAGAAATGTAGTGGGTTGTTCTTCAATCTTACCAGGAATAAAAAAAAGTGTGCCTGGTTGTGAGTAGGAATGTGAGATGTGTCATTGGTGAAAGGCTGAAGATTTGATTTTAGCAGGATAGGTGGCTCTGAGATTTTTTCATTGCTGATGTTATCTCCTTGTTGTAGATTCCTGGGATGCACTATTTTTTAGCCAGAATGGGGGATTTTATTGTCAATGGCACTTCAAGATTCCCTGTGATGCTGGCTGAGGAGTTAAAAGGGATGTGTGCAAAGGTGTCTGAGGTGTTGCTCTCTCCAAACTCAGAGATTTGTAGGGTATGTTCTCTTTCTCAGTTGGGTATTTTCTCTGTTGAATCAGCTTGGGATGATATTCAGGTGAAGTTCCCTCAGGTTCCTTGGTTTTCAATTGTTTGGAATAAATTTCTCACTCCTCGTCAATCAGTTTTCAGTTGGAGGATGGTGCAGTACTCCCTTCCTAGTGATAATATTGGTGCTCCTCTGCTGCAAGGCTTCTGAAAGTATGAACCATATTTTTTTAGAGTGCCCTTTGGCGATTTCAGTTTGGAAGCTTTTTGTGCAAATATTTGATTTGAGATGGATTGGTTTCCTGTCTAATTCAAGAACTTTTTTCTTAGTGGAAAAGAAAAGCGGAGACTTCTTCTTTGAAAGACATTTGGATGGCTATGGTGATTATTATTCCTTTCCAGCTATGGGCAGAGAGGAATTTTAAAAGGTCCGAAGATTTGGCTAGGAATTTCAATGCCATTGCCAGTTCTACTTTTCAGGGTCTTCATGAGGCATCTGTTATTGCTTCATTTTCTGTGAGGACAGTTACAAGACCTTATTTTCTGTATGAAGTTGATACTAGATTCGTCCCATTCCATATCTAATCAGGTTCAAGCGGCTGTGTGGCAAAAAACTGGATTATGATTGGGTCAAGCTCAACATGGATGGAGTGCGCTTTGGAAAATCCGGGTCATGCAGGGGGCTGGAGGAGTTTTTCATATAGGGATGGCTTCTAATTTTATAGCTGAATTCTCTACATGTTTTTGAAGGGGTGAAGATGGCGCAAGAGATTGGCCGTACCAAGTTATGGGTGGAATGTGACTCCGGTTCAGTGATTACATGTATCAAAAATCTGTCTTTCCCTTTGTTTTTCTTACAAGAATAGCATTTTTATAAGTCATTCTTAGATAGCATTCTTTGGAAAATCAGCAGTGTTATCGTGAGATAAATAAGGTGGTGGATACTTTGGCAAGGAAGGTCTATGTCCTTGTCATCGAATAACATGGTTTTTCTGCCAGGTTTTATTGTGGAAGACTTCAGGTGGGATGATTTGGAAGAAAGACTTCGTTACAGGTTTTCTTGAGCATATCATTTTGAGGGATTTGATAAAGTTTTAAGTGGGTCTACACTTTCTCCTAATGGCAATGCCGAAGATGGAGGGGCAATCCCAAGTACTTTATGTGTATTTTAGCTTGTGCTGTTCAGGTTAGTTTGGTTAGCAACTCTGTACATTCTTGTTTTCTCCAATTCATTAAATACAAAATTGCTGACCATTGGGGAAAAAAAAGATTTGGGTAGTTTGTTCAGGCCTAAAAGAGAAGTTTTATATTTAAATTTTATGATTCGCTAAATGTTAATGAAAATCCGTTTAATGGTTTTTTGTGGAACGGAGACTCCGGAAGGCAGAAGAAGCAACCACTCTTGCTCTCATCATTTCTAAATGAAAAAAGAAAAGTATGTATACCTTTTGTTGCACTGTGTCCTCTTCCCTTCCTCCCCTTTGTAAGTGAAAAAAAAAAAAAAAAATAGAAGAAATTTTAAGTCAAGATCAGAGAACCAAGATGATGAACATACAATACAGGTGCATTACGCCACATGTGGGCAGTCAGTGCATGGGAAAACAAAAAACTTTTTTTTTTGTGTGTGTGAAAGGGAATACTATTCATTAGAACATGTGGGACACGTGGAAAGAAGATTACAAAGATCTCTCAATCACAGGAAAGAAAGTGGCCAAACTGTCATACACGCATCAGAGGCATAGGGCCTTCTTGCTAGAGGAGTCTGCAACACAGTTTGACTTCCTAGGAACAAAATGAAAATTACATTCACCTAAAGCAGAGACCACGCTGCATTACCAATGTATAGGTAAGTTGGTAATTCTTCTTGTTATCTTACTCATTGACTCACTATAGGTTTATTTAAAAAAAAAAAAAAAAAAAAAAAAAACCTAACTCACTAGGTAAGTTTTCAATGGAATGTATATTTCAAACAAAACTAATTCAATATAATACATAGGGGTTGAGTATTATAATGCATGTATTGTGCAAATTGGGCTCTATATGTAAAAAGACGCTTGTTGATCGCATCAAATTCATCCAACTATAGAAGGGTGGTTCTCGCCCTCCGACCTCGCACATGTGGGTGTCTAGCTCATGCACTTGATACGCTCTATAGTTACTTGATAACCCACAAAGAGGTCTATCTTTGGTGCAAAATATCTACCACGTGGCATGTTAATGGGGCCATGTAATTTTCTACTGACATATCAAGTTTTAGACTAATTAATGCAGTGTTTAATTTCAGAAAAATCCATTATATGTCTCGATTCTGAGATTTTTAGGGGATGAGGTGTTTTGGATCCGTAAAATGCTGAGGTTGAGAAGATGAGATAAAAATAAATAAATAAATGTTAAATAAAAGTGGGTCCAAGTTTTCAAGATAATAGATGGAAAATCAAGTTGCTTTTGGTATGATTTCTTGAAATATACTCTAAAATGCATTCAAAGAATACATATTAAACTCATCCTAAGATTGACCAAGTGTTAAAATAAAGTTAAGAAATTATAGAATAACCAAGATGGTATATGCTATGTACCATAGACTACATACGTAGGGGTGAGAAGAGGTTTGTGGTCCTATAAATAAGATTAAAAGAGTTATTTATTTATTTATTTTTTTAATTGGGTAAGAAGCAAGAACAGACTAAAAGAATTTCAAGTCAAAGATAAATAGGTTTTGAAGGGAAGAAGAGAGAAGAAACCTAGGGCACAACTATGAAAAGCTTTAGAGGGTTTCAACATTCAACTTCTAATCTGAACACAAATTTTGAAAACATGGACGATTGGTTAGACCCACTAAAAAAAAGGAGTAAATTCTCAATGGTGACTAATTAAGGATGGCTTATTGGCTTATTGGCTTCTTGGCTAGCTAAAAGGTATTGAAAGGGTCAGCGCCAACCTGCCCTCAACTGAAGCTATACCTAACAATCAAAAAGGTAGAGTTAGGTCTAACTCATTCAACTTCTTGTGAACATTTGAAGTCAACCTTCTATTTCCATTCCAACTTAATCCAAGACTGGAATCCACACACATGGATTCTCTACACGGAAAAGTTTTATGGTGGATTCCACATGTATAGATAAGATTGCTCGAGAATAATTTTCGTACGAGAACCTCATCCACATTCTTTGTTGTCTATGGCTGTAATATAGAAAAAGAGATGATTGTATATGGCCGCCATGGCCTTTCATTTTATATCATGCATTTTAGCCCTTCAGGTCCTAGCAGGTAAATGTTAGTCATTAGTGTGGACCGTCCAAACTAGTCCATGTTGTCTTTTGTTGCTGTTTCTATTGCTGCTTTTGTTGTTGTTTCTATAGTTGAAACATGGTTTGCTTGATCAATCTGAATCGGTTACTTGTATCGTTTCAGGGGTAAAACAGTAAATTTCCTTTTTTTTTTAGATGCAGAGAAAAAAAAGCACAGTTTTAGTTGGAGAAGAAGAAGAGAGGAAGAGAAGAAATTAGCTTCCTTCTTTTTTTCTCTCTTTGGACCAATTTTTACAATAGTTTTCATATCAGATTTGCATAGATCTGTATAGATTTGGCCATACAAATATTGGACCCAACTCTAGATAAACAAATCCAACACACTAAAGACCAAAACCAGAGCACAACTTGAAATATGAAAACAGGATATTAGTTTCAACATTTCTGTAAGGGTGTTAATTTGGTACCGATAAGGAGATTAGATTTTGGAATGACAAAATAGTATTTTTTTTTCCGGTTTGATATGACATTGATTTTTAAGATAAAAATCATTTGATACATATCAAACATTATCGAAATACTAAAACTTTACCAATTGACCCCCTAACCGAATAATGAATTATCGCCTACATTTATGACATCCTGTAAAATGCAAGAAACGGAAAAAGTATCGAATAGAAACCATACTGAAACCATCGTTTTCGATATTTACTCTTGGTCTATTGTACCATAGTGAAACAGTATTGATTGGCACCCTTACCCTTATGTGCTCTAGATGAAACACATGAGCAGTTTCCACCACCCAAAAAAACAAAAAACAAAATCACATATGATCTGTCTAAAATGCTGAAATTTCTCTGGAAGTGCTATGTAGCTCCTCTAGCTATCCTGCAAAACTTGAGATGGATTTCTTTTTCTTCTATGACATCTTCTTTGCCATTGCAATTCATGGTTAATTTTTTTGTATGTTTCATTTCAACCAAGCTAGCTAGAATTGGCAATGTGAAAAATGAAGTGTTCTAAAATTCCAGGACTGTCAAAATGGGTAATGCCAATACATGAATGACTATGAATTAACATTCTAAAATAGGACGTATACTTGTTTGTGATTGAATTTTAATTATAAATTTGACAATTGACCAACCTAGACGATTCTTTAGATATCCAACAGTAAGAATTGCCATTGCCATGCACATTGCCGCATCACCTAATAACATGGGGAAAAAAAGGTGGACCTCCAAAAGAGACTTTTTCTAGACAAAATCTGATATCACAACTCTAACTAGAATCACTCATGGGGGAAAATGGTTTTTGTGGGGGGAGTGTGTGCATCGCCCTTGTGCCATACACATGGAGGAGGAAATGATTCCCCCATGAAATGGAAAATGGCCCCTTTATTGATGCTTCCTTGCGCGTGTTTCCGTTGACCTTCATACATTCGGAAGAGCCGTACTTCCCCACAAAATACACCTCCCCTATCTTTTACCGTTATCCAACTTATGAACTATGTATGACATGCAACAAGCATCCATTGCTTACAAAGTTTATATTTAGCATGTTGTCGAGTTAGTTATATAATTATTCTTAGTTCCTTTCAATCTTCTTCCATTTCAACCAAATGGGGCTTAATGGAACTCAAAAAAATCATATACACTGAGTATACAACTTGATGGGTTTTCTTTTGATTTCAGGTTGTCATCTATCATGCTAAATAATTGAAGAACAAAATTAAACTAAAACTTAAAGAGACAAAATGAAACAAGAAATAAGTCATTATTTATCTTCAAATGGCATAAGCAGTAAAATATAAAACAAAGAAGAGAACCTAACTTCAATTGCTGCTCAACCCATATTCTTTGTCCAGACCATTCCATTCTCATTTATCCAATGACAAACTTCAATTAGGCCTGGGCTAAAACCTAACAGCTTAAAAGAAAGATGGTTGGGATCCCAAGTTGATGTGTCATAGTGGCATGCCATGATCATATGATTCACTTTCTTCTGAGCATGTATATCAACTACATAAACTTTCACTTTCTGTAAAACATGGCAATAATAGACTTGAAATAGGAATGGTAAACTATGACATAAGGCTGGTGGTTCAGAGAGGTTTCCATGGATTAGTTTTACAGCTCCAATTGTGACATTCTCATAAGATCCTATAACACTTTCAATACTCCATATGTGTACAGAGTGCCCTAATTTCTCAACAACAAAATCAATGAGATCCTCGGCAGAAGTCACACAAGAGCACTGCTCACCTTGAATGGGACTTTTCTCACATGTCTCAAGGGCCTCTTGGATATACTTATTCATGTTTGATTCATCCACCACATCAAAAATTTTCTTCAATTCCTTGATCCGGTAAAAGGAAAATGGGATTTTCAACGCCAAAGGTCGTGGTAAGAATGATTTATATGACATTGGGTCCCTTAGATCAGGGATAGGCATGAAGCCTCCCTCTTTCACCATTGACTCCCTAAAATACGGCAATCCCCCTTGGCTGGCAACTGATAGGGGTGTTTCATTTGGAAGGTCATCATATTTCAGTTTATCATCATTCCATTGGGCTATTGGTGGAAGAATTGTATCATTTATTATCTCCTTCACCAGTGAATTTGTAGAACAAACAACATTAGCTTCCTCACAAAACAAATGCATGTGGGAAGCCAATTCATTTTCTTCTATTAGTTTCATAAACACTGCCACCTGATGGAGGCTTAATGGAGAAGCCTTTGCAGATAACCAATGTGGAGGATGTGAAAGACTAATATGCTCTTCCCAGTACTGTGAGAAGACACTTTCAGCTTGAAAACCCTACAATTTCATTGGGGTGGGGAGGGAAGAGGGGGGGGGGGAGC
>NC_056557.1:9826776-9897328 GCF_013358625.1 Macadamia integrifolia
GGGGGGGGGGGATAACAACCAAATAAGATCAAAGAGTAACAAGAAATAAACATGTCAAAAAGAATGGATAATTGAAAGCATCATTTTTCTTACATTAAAGTATGCTACTATCAGAAGTCCAAGCAAGAAAATGGGATGTGCCATGATGCAACTGAAACAAAGAACAAAATGAACTGGGTCTGTGCGTTGGGTTTGGCACGGAGGGGGGTTGGGGGTGTTAGATCCTTTATAGAGAAAATTTTGTATTACCAAAAAAAAAAAAAGAGCAGCTTTATGGGAGTAAGGGAGGAAATTTGATGTGGGTATAAATAATGAATCAATATTTTCAACACAACTTCAAATAATTTTCAAATTACTAATAAATACAATAAATATTCACATTGATATGAATCACTATGCTTTATTGCGAAAAAGTCCTATACTTCTGAATTAGTTTTTGACACATGGAATTATGCTGTGGTAATTTCAACGGTTGCATAACATATTAAAATTTAGATAAACTGCTTGTCAAATTTGAAAGCCAAATTGAATCTTACACTCCTCTTGTATAGTATTATCCCTTCTATTTTTTATCGACATATTTTTTTAATTATTTAGGGGCCATTGGTTATAGCAATGGTAAAAGTTCAGGTTTCTAGGGAAAATGCCGGGATTGAAATCTTGAGGGTGGCTATTTTGCTAAAAGAATACCGAAGATTAGGATCAGCATTGGGTAATGGCCCTTTTTATTTGTTTTAAATATTTTCGCAAAACTTTGATTTTGTTACATTTTTGACTTTATAACAAATAATTAAAACTCAATGTTTCCACGTGGTCAAATCCAATGCACTACAAACGTGACATTTAAGTAGGGGACCTTGACCCTACCTACCGACAAATTTTGGACTTAATTTTCCACATGGCACTTATTTGGGCAATGTAGTGAACTATTCCCTGATAAAGCTCGGTTAGAACTTAAATTTTAAGGCTTGATCTCCACAAAATTTGTTCTTACGAATTTGCCCAGTTACTCTAACATACCTAACAAATTTTTTATTGGTAGATAAATTACAAAAATTTGGGATGGTAGAAATGGTTTGAAACGACAACACATCAATCAAAGACTTGATGTTCTGAAAATCTATTTAACTAAGAAAATATCTCTCTTATTATTATTTTTTTTTAGAACGTTAGCCATACAAATTTTTGAGGTTAACATTACCTCCAATATGGTTGGTTACAAAAAAAACTCAATTTGCCACTCTAAGAACCAATTTTGAGATTTTCAGGACAAAATGCATGACCATGGAAGGGAAAATTTGTGAGGAGAAAATTTAATCATAGCAAGAATTAGTAAGAACAAATTAAGCATAGAAAAGATAACAAAATTGTTATTCAAGGAAAAATTTGGTTACATATAATTAAGATATGCCTCAACCAAAAAAAAAAAAAAGATGTGCCTAATGTAGAAACATGCAAAATTTCTATTTTTTTTTTTTAAGTTTCATCAAAAAAGTTTTTCCACTGACAGGCTTTAGAGGATATCTCCAGACCAACACCCATTTTCGCCACATAGAAGGGTTTGTGGCTTTTTCGAACTACATGGATATTTAGAAAATAGTTTAGCATTGGACAGATGTCAAATTTGACACACATTTCAAGCATAGTCCCTCTCCTATATTGGCATATTCGCTTGTATTTTCAGTTGCCTATTTCTTATTAAAAAATTATATTTTTCCTTGATTTTCAGATGTTTATTTGCCACTTGGCCAACTCGATTTTGGCTAAAAATTGACATGTGAGAAAGGTAAATTGAGCTCTATTTGTCTACAAAATTTCAGATTGATCCAATGTCCCACATGGTAGATATTTTTAGAGGACTAAAGATAACAGTAGACTACTAAATTTTTTCCAAAGTTTTATAGACGTGTGAAGAATATGATTCCCACCCTCCACCCTCCACCCTCCACCCTCCACCCTCTCGTCTTCCTTTCTACCTCTAAATAATTTTTGTCATTCAAAATTAATAACAATAATGTACCTTCTTAGTCTAATGCAGCCTGATTACATCTAAACATCCAAAGCTCGTATTTATTTATTTATTTATTTTTAAACTAGAAACTACATCTTTGAGTATACTCCTTAACAAGCTTTGCAAATGATGAGGACTTGATCTCTAGCAATTTGGCTGGGGAATCATATTCCAGTATAAGTCCTGCTTAAGACAAGAAAACATGTCAATCAGATTAGGCAAACATTCAAAAGGATGAGAATAAATATTACTAAAATCAATTAGTCCTATTTGATTGTGACATATTAAATACTATCTACTGACCATTATCGAGAAAGAGGACCATATCAATATCAAGAATTGATGTTATTCTATGTGCAATTGTGATGATAGTAGACCCTGAGAAGTGTTGCCTAAGCGTTTGCTGGATTAGATAATCAGTTGCAGTATCCACTGAAGCAGTAGCTTCACCAAGTACTAACACTTTGCTTTTCTTGAGCAATACCCGCCCTAAACATAGTAGCTGCCTTTGACCCATGCTCCAATTCTCTCCATTCTCAGTCACTGTGGTAACAACCATATGAAACTGTTAGCTATTTAGAATCTTGTTTTCATTAACTTTTCTTCTTCTTAATAACTTATTGTCGTAAATGGGGTTCGGAGGTAGGGAGGTTGGATTGTGCACTAAAAAAATATATATGATATAAAGAATTCTGGAAGGATTGGCACTTGTGCATGTATAAATTAATGTTAAGAAATTTCGGTATAGAGTGAATAAGAGGAGAAACCAACCTGTAGAATCAAGCATTCCTTGCTTCTTTCTAACTTCATCACCAAGTTGGCACTTATCTAAAGCCTAAGACAACCAAAAGGTTTACATCAACTTACCAATTTGCTTGATCATTCAAGAAGAAATAATTGATCATTAAAATTGAGTTAACCAAAAAATGAAATGAACAGACAAGGGAGTGCTAAGTGGAAAAAATAGAGGAGTAATCTCTGTACTTCCAGGTCCAAGCCAAGAGAAGATCCAATATATCCAATGTATCTAATGAAATGATTTAATATCTCAATAGAAAGGATTTCAAAAAGTGAACAAAGATTAAATAAAATAAAATAAAAAAGAAAGAAAAAAGAATACGACCACAAGAAAGAAATTCATAGAGATACATGTTCCAACCAATCAATTGGGATGTGTATGTTTTGTGAGAAAATCATCCGTAAGCAAAATATATGTTCACCCTATTTTTGTATTGATTAAAGATTATTTTTTAAATGAAAAAATTTACCTCCCATATTTGTTCATCAGTGTACTCTTCAGTCGGGTCAAGATTGCTTCTTAAAGTACCCTCAAACATTATTGGGTCTTGCGGGATGATGCTCAACCTTGATCGTAAATCATGAAGGCCAATTTGGGCAATATTGATACCATCTATCCAAATTTGACCCGTTGTAGGTTCAAGCAAACGAAAGAGAGCTTGTACGAGAGTTGATTTACCACTTCCTGTTCGCCCAACAATGCCAATTTTCATTCCTCCAGGGAAAGTGCATGTGAGACCTCGCAAGACAAGAGGAAAGTGTAGGCCATACCGGATCTACATACATATTAAAAACAATCATATCATGAAGCTTAGCATAATTCCATAAGAACATAATGAACTGTTTAACAACATTAGGCTTTAGAAGGTCTATTATATAATATAAGGAAATAAATAAGAAAATAACGACTTCAGGAATTTAGATTGTGGATTACCTGCAGATCAACAATGTCAACTTTCCCTTGTGACGGCCATTCCCGATCTGGTCTATTTTCTTCTACTAACAAAGGGGGTTCACTAAGGATGCAAGAATATTGTTGCATTCTCTCAATAGCTATGATTTTATTTTCAAGACTGCTAAGATCCCATATGACCCCATGGAAACTAAAACGAAGCCCATATGTGACTGCTAACCCCATAACGCCTTCAAAAGAGAAGAAAACAAAAGAAATTCAACACCATACTTCGATATGAGCTATAAAGGATGATTTTATAAGATCTCAATTTCAAAATTTGTACCAGGGCTAAGTACTCCCTTTAACATTGAGATCAAGAAAATCAATGAGACGGCATATGTGATAGACGCCAACATATCCATGCGGAAGCATAACCACTCCATTGCACCAGAGAGATGAAATTTGGGCCGGAAATACTCATCCACCAACTTGAGATTTGCGTCTATAAACCTCTCTTCTTGATTAAAGCATCTGATTGTAGTTGAACCTGAACTAGATTCAGAAAAATGTTGTAAAATTGGAGCCTGGCACACACCAACCAATCGTGATAGTTCTCGTGTTGTAGATATGTAGTATTTCTACAAGACAATATTCATAGAAAAGGATATTAGGAACAATATAAAAAATATGTAATAAATATAAAGTTAGTGAGAAAAGAATAAAGGGTTTTTATTTTTTACTTTTTATGAAGGATTTCTTAATGTGACATGCTTACATTTATGTGGTTGATAGTCTTACCACCATCATGAATAAAATTTAAAAATATTCATTTTATTTATTTACTTTAACTATTGTCTTTTGAATTGTTAGTATTTTCTATTTTACTTGTATATTGATTAAATTATATACATTACTTGTATGTCTATTGTATCAAAAAAAAATTGTGATATCTATTTTTTTAATACTTTTTAACTAACTTTTTAATTTCAATTAATAACCACATGTCCATATCAATTTTTTTGGGGGCCAAATCTAAATTTTCTAATGATGGAATCCACAAAAAGCACATGAATGTACAATTTAGCAAAAAATGTAATGTAATGCAACATAGGTACCTCCTTTAAGCTAAGTAATATGTTTTTCCATGCTTAGTATAGCTTTGTCCACACAATTCACTAGGGAAAGAAAGAGGGATGTGAGGGAAAGATGAAAAACATAAAAAAAATGGAAAAGAAAAATAAAAGGGAAGGAAGAAGAAAATTTTTCATGGAAAATTATCAGCTAAGTAATATTTCAACACTAGTTCCTTGGTGGTCTACCTAGATAGGCTTCTATTTATTATTTATTTATTTTTATTTTTTTTTTTACTTTTCTTGTCAAAGAAAGGTGGAGTATTAGCTCCACCACGAAGAATTTATTTAAAGAAATGAAAGAAAGAGTTCATGTCTCGTAAAAGGCCACGGTTTATAACAAACATGGGTGGATGAATCCACATCTTTGAAACATTGAGAAGAGCAGCCCCTTCGTTAAAACATGGGCCTCACCATTAGCAGATATAGGAACATAAGCAAATCTTACACTATCAAACAACAAACATGAAGAAAGAATGTCCACAATTATCAGACTAACCACCCAATCTAGGAAAAAAACTGAACCATTCAAACAAGCTATAATACTATTAGAATCACAAAAGAGATAGAGTCAATAAGAAGTGGAAGTGGCTTATTAACAATGAAAAAAATATCGTTGAGCTGGATTTGAAATTCTAATCATAAGAAGTGGAAGTGACTATAAAATCACCTGGTACCAAATGCATGTCACAGTCATTGGAATAAAAACTATTAATATTTGCCATGCAACCTGTGACATTACTATAGCAGTTCCCAAGAATCTTATGATTGAGATTAGAACTTCTTCAATTTGATGTGGAATAGTGGTATCGACTGCACTTTGATCTATAGATGCCTGTATACAAAAATAACGTTTATTCATAACAATATTTACATTTTTTTTTTGTAAAACAATTATATTTACTTTTATGTTAATAAATAAATAAATAAATAAATAGGATCCTCAAAGTAATTAAGAACTTATACTAACCCGATTAAGAATTCTTCCATTCGGGGTAGAATCAAAAAATGACGAGGGGGCACGAAAAATGCAAAAATGCATTTTGTTGAAAAACATTGTGGATGTCTTGTATCCAACGGTTACAATGAGCATGGACCTTATAAGTATACAAAGAGAGCTTCCGAGGGTCAAAGCAATATAAACATAGATGAGAGTGGATCCTCTAACATGAGGTTTCACATCCTTTGAAACAGGAGTAGCTAACACCATCCAGTAATTACTGAATATTACAAGAAACTGAAAAAGAATTTGTGCCAATAATATTAATGGTACAAAAGCCCCTTTATATGCAGCGGTAACATAGTTCCAATAAACTGAAATACTAACCCCACCTTTTTCTCTCTCTTCTTGTTGGACAAGCTGCCCTTCTGGCCTAGCTAGTTTTTCATTTTTATTATTTTTAGGATTCTTTTCCTTATCATCTTGAATAGACTTTTCATTACATAGATTATGACCAACTTCCTCATTATTAATCAAATTATCCAAAGCAATCTCACATTCATTTTTCTTATCATTAATTAAATTATCCAAAGCCATCCCACATTCATCAGAATTAAATTCTGCTAAAGCTTTCTTATGTTCACCCACTAATTCCATAAAGTCAGTTCCTGAATTAAGAATTTCTTCGTATTTTCCTGTTTGAGTAATCCTTCCATCTCTCATAACCTGTCAAATAAAATAAGGTACGAAATCACTTGCAAACTAATTAGGTTGAGGAGCTTGAATTCTGAAAGAAATATGACATGTTCTCACCAGGATAAGATCAGCAAAAGGTAAGAACTCTACTTCGTGGGTAACATGAATCACTGTCTTTGAACCCAAAATTCCTAGCAAACACTCCTGTCAGAAAAGTTTACATGTTCACATTTTGGCACTCAGAAATAATTTTCAATTACTTAAAATATTTTAATAGTTATACATGTAATTTAATTTTACAACGATAAGTAAATTTAAACCATGGGTTTAGTGCAAGAACATGCATCACTTAATATCATGTGTTTGTATGTCATTTTTGTTTAGACAGCCATGATTTCGTCATTAGTTTTTTATCAATAACAATGTGATGTGACAATGATATATATAACTTCAAATCAATTTCACCAAGGAAAGTTTTGAAAGTAAAGGTCAGAGAGCAACTAACTACCTTAAATAGATGAGTTCTTGTGTGAGCATCCACAGCACTAAAAGGATCATCAAGTAGATAAATGTCAGCATCATGGTATAATGCACGTGCAATCTGGATTCTTTGCTTCTGTCCACCACTTAAGTTGATTCCTCTCTCTCCTATCATAGTCTGGTCTCCAAAGGCACACAACTCTATGTCCTTCTTCAATGAACATGCTTTAAGGATCATTTCATACTTTTCTTTGTCCATCTCCTTACCAAACAATATATTGTCCACAATCTTACCACTTTGTATCCAAGGTGATTGTGCAACATAGGCTTTCGTTCCATTCAATTTAATGTCTCCAGATTCCTTTAACATTTCCCCCAATATGCATGAAAGCAAGCTTGACTTGCCTGACCCAGTAGAACCACATACAGCCACTCTCATACCATGAAACACTCGAAAATTAATATCTTTTAATATGAGATTAAGCGAACGAAGGTCCCAAGAGAAACTCCCATTGACGATCTCAACTGCAACCTCATCGTCATCTTTTGGAAGCTTATGTACTATATTTGGATGGAGATCATCGAGACATAGGAATGTGATTATTCTATCAAGGGATACTTTAGTCTGAATCACCATAGAAATTGTGTCTGGAAGATTATAAATAGATCCTTGTAATATCTCGAATGTTGCAAATGCAGATAGAATCTTCCATGACTCTAGTGGGATTCTCATAAGTATACAACATCCAAAAGTAATCATGGATACAAACATAGGAGCAGACAAGTATACAAACGAAGTTATAACTGATGTGTAAATTAACTTTTTCAACCATATTGTCTCAAAGTTCCTGAGCTTAATAATCTTAGATAAGAATTTCATCTCCCAACCCTGGAGCTTGAGAATTCTCATATTCCTCAGTGCCTCAGTTGTTGCCTTCATCCTTCGATCCTTTGAATCCATCAATCCCCCTTGAAACTTCTCTTGTAGTTTTCCCAATGGAACATTTACTAACATCAAAATAATTGTGGCAACAAAAGCTGCAAGTGAAGCCAGCCCAAGGTTCTTGTACAAGATCAACAATGATAGAACAATTTGAACAGGCACCCTCCATATATCATGTAAGTACCAACTGAAAAATCCTATCCTCTCAACATCAACACTCAACAAATTAATGTTTTTCCCACTAGGGTGATCCCTCTTTGATTGACTTGAAAGCATAAGACCCTTCTTATAGATTATTGCAAATAAGGCAGCACGGACCCTATTTCCCATCTTTCGCAATTGAAAGAACAAATGCCTCTCTGAGAGACACTTTATGAGCTTTGAAATAAAAAAAATATAAACTAACATATAGCCTTTATATTTTGGTTGGAGAGGGCTTTTGAGATACTGAACAAAGACTCCAATAAGATATGGTCCAACATAAGAAGCTAATGTGCATACAATGGAGAGTAGAGCTGTCCATAGAATTTCTTTCCATATTGAGAAAATCAATACCTTTACCAATTTGAGTGAGCTTATTTGACCACCAGTAGTACTGTCATCACTATCAGATTCAAGTTTGTTTTTAAAATGTGCAAAGACCACACTGGCACTATCACAATTGGCGAGTTGTGGAACATCTTCAAGGTCCAGTGTTTTCTTATACCCGAGTGCAAGTAAAGGACTCATCCAAGAGAAAGTGAAAAAACTAAGAAGATTAGCATTTTCATAAGGAGATACACTCTCTCTACCGACACTTGATACTTTTATATCATCACCAATGTTCTGACTGGAATTAATTTTCAAAAAAGGTTGCAAAAGATGGATATCTTCATCTTCTGGTCCCTCACCAAATAACCCAATATAACAAAAGAAAAAACCAAAAATTATGTATATGGCATCAGAGACCCATAGCAAGAATGGTAAGGATGAATGTTTCCAATACAAAACAAGATGTATGACAAGATAGGAACAAGACATTACGAAGTAGAGGGACCACCAAATCCTAAGTAGAATGGGGAACTTGTGCTCACTTGAATGAGAAATTTGAATACGTAAGTAAGCAGATATCACAAACCAAGTGAGTGTTCTGAATGCAAAATCCAATTGGGCAACAAACTTTAGATCAGTCCAACCATGTCTATATCCTGAGAGGTAGTTTAACACACATAGGAGAAGATCATAGAAAGATAGAATCATGCAGGATATAAGGGCTCGCCAATAGTGTAAAAAGAAGGTATTTTTCAATACTGTTTTTGAATTATCAATGATAGGCATCTTGCGTCTCTTGCAAGCCCAGGATATGGATAAAACTAATAACAAAATTAGGTACGAAAAAGCAGAAAATCCGTGCAGGAAAATGGTTGCAAAAGACTGAGAAAAGAACATCCAAATATTCATATCGTTCTTTGATTCTTCAAAAGCATCCATGTTTGCAAATATTCTTTTATCTTGCTAGTGATTTGGTTGGCTTAGCTCACGTAGATCCAATACAAATCCTATCAGCTTGATGGAAACTCTAGCATCTATAAACAAACCATTTCCACCTTATGTGTTTCAAAAAGACTTAGGCTGGTGATGGAGTCTCAATATCGTCACCCTTGGTTATAGCTGAATCTGTTAATGAGTAGAAAAAAAAAATTGTTTGAAAATTTATAAAGTGTAAAAGAGTTGGAAGAAGTAGCAGTTACATATAATGTATTAAGAATATTAGCGGAAAGAATAGAAACTTAGTAATATGAGATCAAACAAACTAACAAATAATTTAGAATTATCCTACTAGAGAAAAATGAAAGGCAAAGAATTTAATATCATAAGAGCACCTCATGATGCATTACAACAGATTTCATAACAAAACAAAAAGGAAATAAGAACTTAAACATCGAAAATGCCAAATCCAAATAGATAGTTCCAAAAATTGTAACCATAGAAACACCATCAGCAACATAATTAACCTTCTTGCACATGTTGATATAAAAATAGCCTTTATGCGAGAGACCTTGCCAAACCGTTAATGGCCAGTTGAAGATTATTGATTGTGAGGAAGGAAATCCTAGTGACACAACACTTCAATCAATCACACTCAACTTGGTTTAATGATGCATGCCCAGATCACGTAGACAAAATATTTGAAAACTAATGCGACCACCATAAGTGCCATAGAGGTCTGGTCATAACAAGGCCACAATGATGACTTTGGAGCTAATTCTAGTCCACTGGACCAAGGGAGAACCAAACAATGAGGCCATACTAGTTCGGTTCAGTCCAGCTTGTGCAAGGAACTAGCCGATGCACATAATTGTAAGTCTTTAGTTGAATTTCATATCATCTAAGGGTAGGTTGCTAAGTTAATAATAACTTCTAACCTCTTTAACATGGCACAACATGTTTTAAAACCTTGAGGTCTATGAGTCAATGAGGACAATATTGTGCCAAGGTTAATGGGACCAAGGTGTTACAACAACTTCTTCTTAATAAGAATCCTTCTTCTAATGTCTTCTCCATTAAAACATCAAGGCCTTGGAGCTTGTGTTAATTAAGACCTAGCTTCGACAACACAAGAAATGATTTTCATGGCAAACACAAAATAGTGAGATTTTTCTACCATTTTTTTATTTATTTAAGCAAAGATCTTGTATAATCTTAGCTTTAGAATCTTAGGAACAGAAGCTGGGATTTTAGGCTCCTTGCCTCCCAGAAGAGTTGTAAGATGGTGATGCAAACACATCCTAGAAAAGTTGAGTTTCAATTCTATAGCCTTATTTTATTTTCAAAATTATGTCTTAGTTCGTACATTAACTTCATGAGCCATTTCCAGTTTTCTATTGTGTTTTTCTGAGAGAACATTTGTCATAAAGATTGTAAGGCCGTGAGTCCTTCACCAATAGGATTTAGAATCAAATCGGAATGCCTTATACTGAGCAACATAACCTCATTTTACCAAGGTCGTGCAGAACTGAAATTTCTACACTATCTTGAAGCTTTCATCATTTTATCTGTCAAACAATCTCTAATTGAGTAATTTTACCAAGTTAAATAACTCTTTTTAATCCATTTCATATGATCAGTATATACTTTCATATCTATATATATATACACACTTATATAAGTACATTCTTCAGGTGCTAGATGTGTTTATCAGATTATGTAAAACAATTATTAGAACTCTACTGCATGTATATTTGTCAAATCTGACAATAATGGTTGACGCTATGTAGGACAGCTATCGATAAGCCTCCTGAAATCTGTAGATTTTAGGGTGTGATCTCATACAAGAATGAAACCGATATATCCACCATTTATATTGGGGAAGTTTTAATAGTACTTTTGACGATTAGGGTTTCTTTATATTGTAATGCTTTAAATAACTATATAAGTGTACGTAGGGTGTGATCTTATATACGGAGTGCAAGTTTGGAGCATTTTATAATTTCTTTATTAGAATAATGAAAGCTTTGGTTAATCACTCCGTCGTGAACGTGGAAGACTGTATAGTTCTCGCCCCACACCTCACGCATGTTAGAGCCTCCTGCACTGGATATATCCATTTTTTCTTCCAAAAAAAAAAAAAACCAGAGTTCAGACTGCATGCATGCATAAGCCAGTTAGAGGACAGCATTTGAAAATGTAACTTATCATTCCTTGCTAAAATAAACCTCTCTGGACATTATAAAAGAAGAAAAGCAAGACACTGCATTTGCTTTTGTGGACCTTAAATTTCAAGAGGAGTTATGGCAAATAATAGAAAAATATAAAATAATAATATTTTTCTAGAAAATATTTATGGCGAAATGGTTGGGAAAGTCGTTAGGGTACCCAGCATGTGTCATCGCCTCTTCTCCCCCTTTTGGTTGAAGATCTCTTTGCCCTCCTGCGTCCAGCCCTATGATTAGTGCATATCATTAACTTATTGAAAGTTGACGGCATGTCTAACCCTCTCGCTTATTAATGTTAAAGCATTCGGAGCCTATGTGGGTGTGAATTGTGTACTACTATTATACTTGATTTCACTTTTATTCCTATAAAAACTTCTCACAACTAGCTGCCGTGTTACATTTGACAGTCACAAATCTTGTCTTAAACCACACACACAAAGAGAGAGAGAGAGAGAGAGAGAGAGAGAGAGAGAGAGAGAGATGTGCACCTCGACATAGAAGCTTCAATCATGGATTGAGTTTTCCTTCATTCACGGTGAAAGAGAATCCCTTCCACCTTCATCACAGATGATGGAGATGGTGGGATGGGTGTCATTAGTACGAGGAAGGGTATTTTCAGCACTGTACAAAAAGAGGAAACTTTTCCCTCCAAAGTATTGTGTTTCTGGATGGAGAACGTTTTAACTTCTTGGAGCACTTCTCTAAAGAACCAAAAAATTTCCCCTGCACCTCTTCAACTACCTTGGACGGCAGCCTTCGCTGGTACAATAACTTAACACAGGAAGCTCCTTGGATGAGTTGCCTGCAAGCAGAGGGAGCATTTCTAGTTATGAAGGAAATGGTAAGGAATGATGGCCTCATAACTCCCAAGTTCCCTAGAAATACGAAAACGGTGGGTTCGCAACCCCGGAGCATGGGGAACAAGGTAGCAGCCAAGTTTCTACTATTGGAGCTCGTAGTCAAGAAAATGGAATCTTTCAAGAGTAATTTGAAAAATAATAGAACCTAAGATGGTGTACTTGTGCACGAAAAGGGAAAATGAATTATTCCCTTTTCTTTCTGAGTGGCAGCAAAATTTTCTACGAGCATGCGTGCTTCTAGAGAAATGGTAAACCGGTGGGTTCGTTTCCTCTGAAATGTGTGAATTATGTTGGATGTCCAATTAATTTAAAGGGCAAAAGACATCCTCGCTATTGCATGCCGATTCCTACGCACGCCCTCTCAGAAAAAATTAAGACCCACACACTCTCAACAGAAAAAAAATTGATTATCAGTGCTAATCAAGGTCTGGAAAATTGGTCTTACTAACTCGAAAGGTCCCGGATGATAAAGAGCTTAGGAAGGTCGAAGGCCTCTTTAACTGGGCCTTTCATGAAATAATTGCATTTTTGAGGTGCAAGTTGCCCAAAAAAAAAAAAAAACCACCATAGCCAAGCCCATTTATTTTGGGGTGGGTTTCAACTTCATATTATAGACCTATTTACATATTATATTATACTATACTATTATATAAAAGCAAATCTTTCACTTGATTATTTTATCCTTTTTTAATATTATTGGTACCTTTCTATTATTTTGTATTCCAATAATTTTCTCTACTCTTTTTTCTTTCTCTCAAATTCCCCTCTTTCCAAAGACAAAGAGAGAGTTGAGAAGGAAGACTTTAGCAACATGATTTCCTTCTCTCTTGCAAACTCTCCCACGCACATGCTCCCTCAATAACCCTCATATTGCTGGTCTCCAAAATTGATGAATACTAGGTTGGGTCTTTTAATTCAAGCGCGCTGCCTCTTTAGAATCTGTCTCGACAGTGATGCTGCCAAGTATGATTGAAGACGGCAGGCAAGGGATCGATCACCCAACACTCTACTTCTCCTAGCTAGCAAGTTGGGTTAAAGGCGGGTTATCTTTGATCCAACTTTTTCATTGCCACCATAATTCATTAATTTCTTTATGCTTACTTGCTACACTGATTAATTTGCTCTCCATCTTCTTTCTAATTTCAAACGAGCGTGAAAGTTCACAACATTAATATTAGCTTGTAAAGTACCATCAATTGGTGAACCCCATTGTTGAATCTCTGCAAACTAATGGCATCTTCAAGGTTCCCTATGAGATTTTGATCTATTGAATCTGATACGGTGGGGAACTGGTTGGAACGCAAGTGAGATGAGGACTGTCCAAAGCAGATTGAGTTTAATCCAGGCAATTCAAAACCAACGGGTAATAAGGAAGAAGATAACGATTCTTCAAGGCTTGGCTTGGGGCTTCTTCTATGTGCTGGCAATTCGATCTCTTCTATTTAAAGGAGTTATGCGAGTACGTACCTGAGTAATTCATGATTGTGAAACTTAATTTGACATTATGAATTATCTCCCTATTATGATATCTCCCCAATTTTTCCTAAAGGCCCGACAAAGTTTGTTTCTTTTAGTTAAAGCTCCCCCTTCTTTCAACCTTCCTGCTCATTTTCTTCCTAAACGTGACTCATCAATAATTTTATTTTGAAAAACTATTGGATTTTCTCAAATTTCTACCTAAACGCATTCTTGTTATGGTTTAAATAGCTATTTCTATGATATTGTTTGAGTAAATAGCTATTTCTATGATATTGTTAGAGAGAAGCACTTGAAATAGACCAGCAAATATAAGAAATACCCAGGCATGTTGGACCTATGGTGGAAGTAAAGTGTATCATGGGTGTTAAATTATTACTGTATCAATAATTCGACCTGCCCACTCAAGCTCTTGAAGGATGCGGTATTCCCTCCTATTTTAAGTATTTTGCATACTTCTTTCTCACCTTCTAAGAGCCATTGACCCAGTACTGGCCCACCTATGTGGGGTCTAGGGAGGGGTGAGCTAGCAAACGGCCTTAACGGATTTTTAACACAAAGTGGCCACTTCTTCCATCCCACCGATGTTACTTGAATCTCAAGTCGTTTCTCGAAAAATCAACATAAAAAATTGTAGAATGATTTCTCTAACTATTTGGAGTGAAAATCAACAGGTAATAAACAAAATCTCCTGGTTTGCCTTTGTATTCGGTGAACATCTCTCTCTCTCTCTCTCTCTCTCTCTCTCTCTCTCTCTCTCTCTCTCTCTCTCTCTATATATATATATATATATATATATATAAAGAACAAATGGTGCCACCTGGATCTAATTCCATAACACACCACATGAACCATTGTAATGGAATCTTCCCTTTTAAAATAGTATAGGAAAAGGTAAATAGATCTTACGGTTATGATCTTCTTATGTGGGTCCACCAGTGCCAGGAATTGAAGATCAGCATGTCCATGCCCCTCCACGCGTAGGACATTACTTATGTTGGTTTTTGTTAGAATATTGATAGAATTATATTTATTTTTAATAATACTAAGAATTATGAATTCTATACTTTCTAATATCATTACAATTGATTCCACAATCTATAATAAACATTGTACATTCAACTAATCAATCATTTTATACAGGAAATATAACAAATCTCATCAATATAAATCAATTAACGACATATGAAAATGATTAGAAAATAAAGGTTTTGGTACTGAACAAAAGTGAAATCAAGGATTACAAAAATACAAAAGAACCTAGAAAGTTTCAAAAAATCACTTTATTGGATGATAAGGTACGTTTGATTATTTAAATAATCATACTTCTAATTTCAATTTAATATTCACTATTTCATATTTTGCAGGGGATAAAAATACAAGCAATATTTCTTAATGATATTGTTGATCAATTATGTGACACATTGGATACTAGAAAAAACTTATTTTATATTTGATGCAATCGTAAAAAAAGTAAATCCAAATTTCAAAAATGTCAACAAAAAACATGAACTAACTCTTAATGTCAAATCAAAAATTGAAGAAGATTGCTTAAATGTAGAAAAATCAAGGTATAATTTTATCAAGCTCATTGAATTGAAATGGAATACCAACACATACAAAAGGAATGAATTATTAGGTAAAGTTTTTAAGTATTTGATACTAATAATTATCTATTAACAAAAAAAAAAAAATACTAACATCAATTTTACTTATTGTTTTAATGCAGATGTTATTGGAATATTTGTCTAGGTTCAAAATATGTTCATCGTAACAACAAAATATAATGTCAAAAAAAAAATTAAAAGAGAAATAAAAATAATCGACAAAGAGTGTGAGAGTGGGAGGGAGAGAAAGAGTTTTAGTAAAAAAAAAAGGGGGAGGGGATGAAATTATTAAATGGTATTTAAAATATTTATGAATAAAAGTTTATCTACATAAACAAACTCTTAAGAAAAAATTTCCGCTACACGTGCATTTGCACTTGAGTATTTGCTAGTCCTATTTAAAAATAAATTTTAAATTTATATATCTTATTTATATATGTGAAACATGGGCATCACAATAGATGATGACATCTAGATTTCGTCAACACTTGCCATGATGTAAATATGGATGAATTGGGGGGGGTGGTTTGAACTTGTATGATAGACCTATTTATATATGTGAGATATAGGCATCACAATAGATGGTGACATCTAGATTTCGTCACCACTTGCGATGATGTGCATATGGATGAATGTGTGTGTGCGTTGGGGGAGTCCTTAAAATAGAGAATGTTGAAGCCATAAGTAAAATTTCAACCTAATTTAAAATTTAAAACTTTTACGAAAGAGTTTACAAGCAATAACAAGAAGGAAGGAAAATGAAACCTACTCTATAATGGAATCTATCAGTTTTTGCATGAAGGAAATTATTATTGCAACCAACGTGATGAATTAAGAAATTATAATTTTACTTTTTTTCCCTTTTAAGTTAACATATTTTTTTTCCAATGAAGGTAAATCCTGACATCTCACATAAGTACTGCATTAAACAACTTTCAATTTTTTGAAAAGTCATCTTATATCTATATCAAATAATTTTTTGGAATAAGACAAAAGACAATTAGAATTAGAATGTTAGGAACTTCTTATTTTCCATGGTGACAAGAAGTTGCACCCTTTATATAATTCACTTATTATCAACTCTGTGAGAGAGAGAGAGTAGTTGCTCTTAGGCATTCTTATAAGCTTTAGGAAGTATCAATGATAGCTAGAAAAACCATTCATCATAGCAATGGAGGGGAGCTGTGAAAAACTATTTTTTCCACATGGAGGATTGTTTTGGCCATTGTCACCATTCCTACTGTTTAGATTAGTGATTATATCAAGTTTAGGACCTTGTCTCTATTGCCTCAACATGTAATTATATTCTTTCTCCTTATTGTTTCAATTATTAAATTATAATGGAAAATAAAATTGATATTTCGACTACAAACTATTGAATAGATAGGTGACCATTTGGATATGGGCATATGAGGAACGGATTCGGATAGCTTTTAGAAATTGATTTTTTTTCGAATATAGATTCTCCCGAAATAAATACTATGAACACAAATTAAATTATTTTTTGATTATTCATTTTCATCTACATTTAAAATTGAAGAGTGAAAACCATCCAAATCAGATAGTGTTGTATTTGATACCTAGAGCCATATATGCTTGTGCTAATTAAGTTGGTTATGAACAGATGATAAATTAAATACGTTTCAATTGGTAGGAGAATATTTTCATCCTTTTACAATGCACATGACACATGGAAAAACTAATTTTACCTTTTCACATTGCAAAGGCAGCTCATTGAGAGTCTTTTCATCCTTTCACATGGTCGTTGAGGGAATACAAATAAGACAAACATCTAATTTTTTTATTTTTTATTTTTAATTATAACAACTAAATTCTTTGGTTTGCCACTTTGGATCACTATTAACAAAAGCGTATTTTAAACACTTTCTTGTTTTTTACCGTTTAAAACACATTTTTTTGTATGCTTCTCAAAGATACTTGAAAAAACTCCAAACGATAAGCATTCCCATTCTAAACACGTTTAAAGTACATATAAACACGTTCCTTTTTTTTTTTTTTTTGACATTTTTTATGAGTTAACTTATTGAACATAATGTCTACTTAATTGACCATATCTTTCTCTCCCAAACTCTGAATGACCTTATTCTTTCACCGACGTGAAGTTAACTCAATGACCTATATTTCTTATGATATCACCTTCAACTCAATATCAATGTATGGATCATGAAATTGAGATACAAACTGATGCATTTGCTGAAAAGTGTTTCTAAAGTGATGACTTCCAACTCAAATTGAACATACATTATTCTAAGTGTATGTTGACTATGTTGACAATAACAAACAACATCATAGCCAAGCCATATTGCTCAATAAAACTCGAACATGTGTGGTGTATAAATTTAAAATTGGTATTGGATGATATTCATTTATATGTCATAAAACTTATAATGAGACATGAGATATATGTGCATTATTGTTGGATATTGTAGTTGTTTTAAACATTAAATGTAGGTATTCATGTAATAATTCCTTAATTTATACGAGTATACTATCTTTTTTTTTTTTAAATCTACACGTTTAAAACCTGTATCGTCTATTTTCCGTTTTTGCTGTTCTCTATTTTTTTGACTGTATTGTTTGAAAATTTTTATTGTTTAAAACCTGTACCGTCTGTTTTTGTTTTTTTGCCATTCCCCTCTTTGCTAACTATGCTTTGGATAAGGACATAAAAATACTCATCATATTACTTTGATGATATCGAATTAATATATTAATATTAATAAAAATTTATTTAAAAAAATATAATATTTTAAGTTGCAACATTAATGATGTGAGATAAATTCAAAATTAAGATTTTTTATTTTTTAATTAGTCTATTTCAAAACTAGTGTTGATAGATAATATATCTCATGTGTTTTTGGTAAGGAAGATAATATAAAGTGGAGTTTTGTTTTGTCCCAGAGTCTTCAGACGCCAATTAAAAAACTTCAAGTGGAAATGTCGCGGGAAACAGATGCCCGTAAGGCACCGTTGATGATTTTTTTCTTTGAAAATAAATATGAGCATTACTGACTGAGGAGCTCATTCTAAAGCCCAAGTAAAATTGCTCTGCAATTCCTTACTTAGAAGTTCTTGATGGCTGCAATGTCGTTGAAGATTGAAGGATACGTATCATCATCACCATTCACTTTTGAAAGGCGGCGGTTGCGATCAAGATCAACCAATTTGATCGGTTGGCAACCATCCAGGCTCTGCAATTCGAAACTGAATATTAGAAGACAAAGAGGGCTTCAAAGAGGGATTCGTCTTCCAAAGTCGTTCTGCTTGGTCGCATCATCTAAGGCATCGTCTTCATCTTCAGACTCTTCTGGCGGCTCGAGTTATGAGGTGTTCTTGAACTTTAGTGGTAAAGACATTCGCACCAATTTCGCTGATCATCTCTATAATGGCTTGGTCGGTTCTGGAATTAGAACTTTCAGGGACGATGATGAACTCCAAAAGGGAAAAGAGATTGGTCCAGATCTAGTCGCTGCAATCCTGGAATCAAGAATCTCCATTCCCATCTTCTCGATGAACTATGGTTCAAGCAAGTGGTGCCTCACTGAGTTACTCGAGATATGTGAATGCAGAAGAACAATGAAACAGATCGTCTTTCCCATTTTCTATAAAGTTGAACCAAGGGATGTGCGAAACCAGACCGGGGTATATGAGAAGTTCTTTGAGGAACACCAGAAGCGATTCGACGACACAACGGTGCAAAAGTGGAAAAATGCTCTGAAAGAGGTTGGAAAATTGGATGGATGGCATATCAAGGAGGAGACGTAAGTACAACACTTTCGTTTTGGTTCCTTGTATTTAAGGGTTAATTTCTTCTATATTACTCTACCATAAACCCTTTGTCGATGGGTATGCCTCAACATCCCCTGCTTACATGCCAACCTTAAGTCCAAATACAGTTTATACCATGTAGCAAATTTTCTGAAAATTTTTAGATTACCAAGCGAGTCAGTGCTTTACCAAGAGGATGCATTGACATACAAAGGAGGGTAATTTGTTGAATTTGAGTCTGATATTTGACAATGGCCAATCTAGACCCTTCCATAGATATCTAACAAACACCTTTCCACATAGAACAAGAAGATCCACAAACCAGAAATTACTGAATTTTATTGCTAATTTATGTCTTGAATAACAAGCCCATACTTCCACTCCTATCTCTCTCCCCTTTTCTGACAGCATCTCTGTCTTCGTGACCAAATGATCTCTATCCCATTGCTGTAATAGGACAACCCCCTAGAGCGATGCATAACCAGAGATCAGTATCCATTCCAGAATCATATAAATTATATTTATGATTTTTTCTACTCATTTAATTAATTATTTTCTATGTGTAAATTGTTTACTTAATTAATAATTTTTATCTAAGCTTTTGTCTACATGACAAAATCCTTAGTTCTTTCCGTATTTGTCTTTTGCATATGTTGGTTTTCTAGGAGAACTGAATATCTTTAATCAACGTTTTATATACCTCAATTGTTTGTTATATTTTGTACTTTGACCATTGGATGATGGACATATGTTAACAATGTGGTCAATTCCACCTATTGATATTTTTTAGTAAATTTATTACAAGAAAATTTACCATGTTCTGAATTTTTTTCTTCTTCTGGTTGAGCTGTTAAATGAGATTTTGTACATGTTTATTATGTACTATCTTTAATGCCATTTTCAGCATAACCTTGTTTTGCAATGTCTTTAAGACAAGGTGGTAAGATCCCTCACCAATAACATAAACTATAGACAAGCACTTAGTGCTCTATATTTTCTTGATGTTCATTGATGTTTTATATTTTTTACTTATTGAGTCAGGCACACTAAATTATTAAGGGAAGCACGTTTTATTGTTAATGCATCTTTAGCGAAGAACTAGCTGATGAATCCCTAGGCAGTAGGTCTAAGAACACTTCTTGCACCCATCACAAAGGAGGAAGCAATTTCTAGTCTGCAACTCATGCTTATCATGTGGTTGATGAGGATAGGGGTGTCAATCGGTCAGATTGGTCCGATTGAAATGGTCTTCGATCTCAACTGGGCCCAACCAAAGCCAGCTCAAAAAGTAGAGGATCGGTTTTGGTCCTGTTTTGGCTTCGTATTGGGTTGGGTTAACAGGCTTTTTTCAAGTTGGTTCGGTTTTGTTTGATTTTCCATATATATATATGAGGTTGGGCACACCGCTAGCTTTCCTGGAGCTACCAGCTCAACCATTGGGAGGGGGGCTGGGATGAGAGGGACAGGGAAGACTTTCCCAAGGGGTTAGTGGCAGACATAGTGCTGCGTACAGTGCTAGCGTGCCCAGCCTTTTCCCTATATGTATACATTAAGAAAAAAAAAACCATCTTTTATTTATTTATTTTTTTTTTTTTTGGTTTTTCCTAATTTCTTAGTTTTTATTGTGCTCGGTTCACTTTTTGTCAATTTTGGTTTCTACTGGTTTCATAAAAGGCTAGACCAAAGCCATCCAATAAGGGTTCAGTTCAGTTCAGTCCGGGCTGCACCAATCATTTCGGTTGGTCCGACTGGTTTGGGCTGAAAACTTGACACTCCTAGATGAGATGAGATAAAGTTGAACTTTTGTGAATAGGCAGCCGCTAAGGTTCCCTACGCACATATTAGGTTTCGGTTCAACAGAGTTTGCTATGTGACAAACAGCAACAGACAAACAACAAACTTTTCCTTATCCCAACTTAATGGGGTTGGCTACATAAATCCGAACAAGGACAAAGTAGGCAATGCTATGTAACAAATAAAGTATAAAAAAGCTTTTAGACTACCAAGAGAGTTAATGCATTACCAAGAGGGTGCATTGACACACAAGGGAGGGTAAGTCATTGAATTCGTTGAAGTTTGAAAAAATTTCCAAGCTGGATCCTTCCATTGATAGTAGATGCACAAACTAGGCTAAACATTTTTTCTTGAGCTGCCAGTCAAGAAATGTTTTGTCTTAACAATAAGAACAATAATTTAGGGAGAGGATTCCTTGAAAGGCATCGTGGCTCTGCATCAGCATGGGGGCCAATGGAAGCATGCACAGAAGCATCAACATCGGAGGAATTTTTGCCTTTCACGAGGGGCGGGGTGGTCATCTTGCCCTCCTCTTTGTCTGGGCATAGGGTCCATGCTGCCTTTTAGGCTTCTTTTTTCCAATAATTAATTATCATACTTCATTGCTAATTTATATCCTGACTAATAAGCCATGCTTTCACCCGCCTTTTGTTTTTGTCCCTCCTCCCTCTTTCTGATAGCACCTCTCTCCTTGTGTTTTACTAAGTCTCCATCCCACTTATAATCATGTGTTTGAAATGGACGTCTGAGATGCCATTCGGGATGGATGGCTGACTGCAACTCAGACCATCCCTTTCATTGCTGGTTTTGACATTATGTTGATCGGTCAATGAAATGGTTGTTTATTCTGTCCTGGACATTGGGACAGATTGGATGAATGAAAATGGTGGGATGGTCTATTTATATAAAAGGGGAAAACTGAGGGGGTAAAAAACCCAAAACCCCAACTCTCTGGTCACTTGTCCCTTATAATTACACTGTATCCATCTATTGAAGAGTTACAAACTCCAACTTTGGTGTCTCCATCTCAAAAACGTTTTGATCAGCTTTATCATGGCACACTGCAAAGCTTAATGATTTTATTTAAGGGTTAAGTCTTTGTTCTGAAAGTGATTTTAACTAAGAGTTACGAGTTTATTCTGAAAGGCACATCTTTGGTATTGATGCGGCAAAAATTGACCGGATGATCTTCCCTGGAGTTCCGAGTGCTTTGGCCGACCTGCACAGAAGAGATGACAGGGGAGAGCCAGGCTGACCCGACGGGAAACTCTCCGATGCCTAAGTCAGATCTTTCCACAGCAGATGCTCAAGAGAACTTTTCCAGTAAAAGGAGTGAGTGATCCATCCCCTGTGATGGAGGCTTACCTTTGTATTTATAGGTTTCTGATGGAGAGAGGAGGGGCATTTGTGGAGAGTCCAGTTTAGGCGTAGAGTCCTTGAGGGGAGTAGCACTATGATTCCGGGAATATTCCGGGTTCCAGGGCATATTCTGAGAATATTCTCCATTGATCTCGGAGGTGCAAGTCGTGAGAGGGGTGGACGCCTCTGATGACGTGTAGTGGATAGAGTCCTACCCCCATGATCAGGGACCACATCCCTTGAATGTAGGAGTGGATGTGTGCACGTTTTCGGGTGCATTACTTGACTGTGCCGAGCCGAGGTGACAGGTTGGTCGAGTCGAGGTGACTGGCAGCACAGCCTGACGGAGGGCCGAGGTGGCAGCACGGCCTGATAAAGGGCCGAGGTGGCATCACGGCCTGATAAAGGGCCGAGGTGGCATCACGGCCTGATAAAGGGCCGAGGTGGCATCACGGCCTGATGGAGGGCCGAGGTAGTGGGTCAGTCCTATTCAGGTTTGCATACACGCTTCTGCCATACTGAGGAAGGGGATATATTTTGCCTCATCAGGATCTGTGGTGTCGTCATATCCATTGAAGACAGGTATCACGAAATTTAAGGGCAGCTCGATGTCTATCAGTTCGTCGGATAGTGCATTTTAGGCCGGAGTTACAGTTATGTCGGCCGGGCTCCTTTGCCTCTGCATTCCTTCTACTCGCTCAATAAGGCACTGGATGCGGCTCTCCAGGTCGTCCCTTCTCACCTCAGCTCGGTGATCCGGGGATCGTCATGCCCTTTCACCTCTTCTGGGGCTTCTTCCTCGGCCTTGGTGACCACCAGGCCGATCCTGACCTTGCCGTGGTGCGCCTCTGGTCGGCCTAGTGGGCGAGTCCTGACCCCCATGGGGTTGATCTCGCCGAGCTATCCTCTGAGAAATTTCTTATTCATCTCCATGTGGACGCACGCCTCTAGTGAGTCTTTGAGGAGACTGCTGGCGTCTTCCTCCCCGGGGTGGGGATCTATGGACATCATATGTCTCTGGGCTCTGGTGACGCGTGGAACTACGAGCTCTCCCATTCTGGGCTGGAACGGGACCTTGCTTGCGCCCCTCGGTAGGAGAGTGGGGTGGTTCCGAGTGAACTGTACGTGACGTTCTGGCCGACCCCCTCCTTGTTGTTGATTGAGTGGTGACACTGTTGTCAGGAGATTCATCGTTGAGTTATCTGCCCTGAACTGGCCTAGGCGGCTGAGCTGAACTAGTTCGTGGCACTGGAAGTGCATAGTCAAACTGACGTATGAAGTCCCGCACCAGTGCATTGGTCGCTAACACCTGTAGCTGTAGGCTCTACATCTGCTCTTCCATGTTTGGGTGAGTTACCTGGGATGATGGGACATGGCGAGATAGCTGAGGGTTCTGCTCGCATTGATCCCCCTCCCTGGGAAACTTGCGCATCAGGCCTGGTTTGCTGGGGTCCTTGTGGAGGGGTCTCTGCTGGGACATTCTCCTGCTCTGCCATTGGTGGTGAAGGGGGACGTCCAAATGGTAACTCGCAGGTGGATCTTAATCGTGTTGTCGTAAAAGAAATGACCTTCTCACTCCTTAATTGCATTGGTCCAAGGTGACTTTTTGTAATTGGTTCCCATAGACGGTGCCAATCTGATGTGGCAAAAATTGACCGGATGATCTTCCCTGGAGTTCCTGGTGCTTTGACCGACCTGTACAGAAGAGATGACAGGGGAGAGCCGGGCTGACCCGACGGGGGACTCTCCGATGCCTAAGTCAGATATTTCCATAGCAAATGCTCAAGAGAGCTTTTCCAGTAAAAGGAGTGAGTGATCCCTCCCTTATGATGGAGGCTTACCTTGGTATTTATAGGCTGCTGATGGAGAGAGGAGGGGCGTTTGTGGAGACTCCAGTTTAGGTGTAGAGTCCTTGAGGGGAGTGGCACTATGATTCTGGGAATATTCCGGGTTCCAGAGCATATTCTGGAAATATTCTCCATTGATCTCGGAGGTGCAAGTCATGAGAGGGGTGGACGCCTCTGATGACGTGTAGTGGATAGAGTCCTACCCCCATGATCAGGGATCACGTCCCTTAAATGTAGGAGTGGATGTGTGCACGTTTCTAGGTGCATTACTTAACTGTGCCAAGCAGAGGTGACAGGTTGGTCGAGCCGAGGTGACTGGTAGTATGGCCTGATGGAGGGCCGAGGTGGCAGCATGGCCTGGTGGAGGGCCGAGGTGGCATCACAGCCTGATGAGATGCCAAGGTGGCAGCACGACCTGATGAGATGCCGAGGTGGCAGCACGGTCTGATGGAGGGCCGAGGTAGTGGGTCAGTCCTGTTCAGGTTTGCATACACACTTCAGCCGTGCTAAGGAAGGGGATATATTTTGCCTCATCATCTGATCCCTAATCATGGGGTAGGACTCTATCCATTACACGTTATCAGAGGCGTCCACCCCTCTCACGACTTGCACCTCCGAGATTAATGGAGAATATTCCCAGAATATGCCCTGGAACCCGGAATATTCCTGGAATCACAGTGCCACTCCCCTCAAAGACTCTACGCCTAAACTGGACTCTCTCCACAAATGCCCCTCCTTCTTTCTCCATCAGTAGCCTATAAATACCAAGGTAAGCCTCCATCATAGGCGATGGATCACTCACTTCTTTTACTAGAAAAACTCTCTTGAGCATCTGATGTGGAAAGATCTGACTTAGGCATCGGAGAGTCCCCCGTCGGGTCAGCCCCGCTCTCCCCTGTCATCTCTTTTGTGCAGGTCGGCCAAAGCACCAGGAACTCCAGGGAAGATCATCCGGTTAATTTTTGCCGCATTAGGTATATACGTTTTCTTTTCAAAATAAGGGGGATCATGATATCCTCGTAAGTGATTTTTTTTATCAGTTTAATAAGTTTTCTAACGGTTTAATTGTATTTGATTCTTTATTGCTCAACATGTAACATTAAATGAGTTTTGTAGAGTAGAAGCAGTATAATATAGACACTTGGACAAGTTACTCATACCCAAAGGACTCGAACTCAGTAAAACCCAAGCTTGGTAACTATATAGGAACAACAACTATCTAACACAGCTGGTGACGTTGTGGTGCGCTAAGCCCTCACTCACGATGAGGTCTTGAGTTCGAGTCTCCTGGCTGTTACGTTTCCCCTCCCTCCTTCTATAGTGTACCCATCTAAACAAAACTACATGGGCATATATATATATGTATGTATGTATGTATGTATATTTGTGTGTGCGTATTTTTTTTTTTTTCATAACAAAGGGTGTTCCCACGTCCTTTGGAATGGGAATAGTCCCTATGCCTGTGGGCCCCCCACAAGCCGTTTCCACTCCGAAGAGGGTGGGAGCCTTATATACATATATATGTATGTATATTTGTGTGTGTGTGTGTATTTTTTTTTTTTCATAACGAAGGGTGTCCCCACATCCTTTGGAATGGGAATAGTCCCTGCGCTTGTGGGGCCCCCACAAGCCGTTTTCACTCTGAAGAGGGTGGGAGCCCCAAGGAAGAAACAAGGGTGGTGCCAAGGGGATTCAAACCCAAGTAAGATGCTTCATTAGGCGCTTTACCCGTTATGTGGGCTATATTTCTTGAGTTAGGCTTGTGGGCAAGCTTAAAGCCATGTTAAGTCAGGTTTGTGTAATAGGCTTCAAGTGAGCTAACATTTACACTTAATGTCCATCCAAAATAAAGGGGAAGAAAAATTAAAAGGAAAAATGACTATAGTATGGGTCCCTTTATTGATTATTTTATCATAATTAAAATTTTTTTCATAAATTTGCATTAAAATTTTTATTTTTATTTTTATTTTTTTATTATTTTTATTTTATTTTTATGTTTAGAGAAAAAAAGAACTTTCGTCTTGTTATGCTTTCAATTTTTTTAATACAAATGTTGCGGTCATGTTTAATATGTGTTCCTTTTTAGGAAGAATAATTTGGGTTCAGGTTTTCACCCGGGGGGGTGTTAGGGGCCAACAAAATGTGAGACTTTGCTTATCATTTTTCTTCAGCTTGCTTTGCTTATGCCTACCTAAAGTGTTGGTATGTATCCATGCTACACTATTTGCTTCATTGTGAAAATTTTTGGTGGAGAATAACTACAAAAATAAAAACATAAAAATAAGATGCAAATACATAGTTAGACTTGATACTCTACTTTAGTTCATATAATTCACATATGTTTTCTTTATTGTTGAATTTTATGATTCATTTCCTTATGTTATATTATTCATCATCAAAATATATATCTTTGTTTATTTGAATTCTGCAGGCATGAAGGGAAGTTAATAAAAATAGTTGTTAAAACAGTTTGGAGTGAACTGAACAAAAGACCCTTGAGTGTCTCTAACAACCTAATTGGAATGGAGTCTCATATAGAAAAAATGTTGATGCTGTTAAACATTGAATCTGGCAGTAGAAAAATTGTAGGGATCCATGGCCTTGGTGGTGTTGGAAAGACAACGATCGCTAGGGCTGTCTACAATACAATCTTTCATCACTTTGAAGGATATAGTTTTATTGAAAATATTCAAGAAAATGCTCAAAACTATGGGCTTCCTCATCTGCAAAACCAACTTATCTTTGATATCTTGAAACAAAAGAATCATAATATTACCAGTGTGGATGATGGAATAGATGTGCTCCAACAAAGATTTCGTGATAAAAAAGTTCTTATTGTTCTTGATGATGTGGATCAAGATATTCATGTGAGGTGTTTAGTTGGCAACCATGAATGGTTTGGTATTGGAAGTAAGATCATTATCACAAGCCGAAATGAGGATGTTTTATGTGCTCACGAAGCAGATGAGATTTACAAGCCCAATGTTATGGATTTAGATCATTCTCTTCAACTCTTTAGCCATCATGCATTTCGAAGGGACCAACCTCCGGAAGATTATTTAGATTTCTCAAAAGCAATGGTAGAAATTACTGGAGGACTTCCCTTGGCTCTTCAAGTTATAGGTTCATCTTTATTCTCTAGGGAAAAATCAGTATGGGAAGACATGTTAAAGAAGTTGCAAAAAGTTCCCAATAATGATATCATGAAAAGATTAAAAATAAGTTATGATAGATTAGATGATGAGGAGCAACAAATATTTCTTGATACTGCTTGTTTTTTCGTTGGAATGAATAAAGAAATTGCATGCCACATATGGGATGGATGCGATTTTTTCCCTCAAGTAGGACTTCGTGCTCTTTGTGCAAGGTCTTTAATAACAACTAGTGAAGATGGTGAATTAAGGATGCATGATCTACTTCGAGATCTTGGAAGGGAAATTGTTCGGCAAGAGAGCATAAAAGAGCCAGGGAAGCGTACTCGAATATGGTCTCAAGAGGAAGTCTTGGATGTACTTGATACACAAACGGTTGGTGTTGAATACATATTTGTTATATTTAGTGAGGTGTTTGTGGATTTTTTCTTTGATGCCTTCTTCTTGGGTTATTACAATAACCTTAGTTTGATATTTAATTAAGGTTCTTTATTTTGTAGGGAACAAGTAATGTTGAAGGACTCAGTCTTGCTTTCCACAGCAGATCAAGTAGCCCATGTTTGAGTGATAATGGTTTTGTTCCAATGACAAAACTGAGGTTACTCCAATTTGACCATGCAAAATTTTTTGGGAGCATCACGCATTCTTTATCAGAATTGAGATGGCTTAGTTGGAAAGGCTTCCATGACCATTATGTGCAAACCAATTTTCATCCGTGGAAACTTGCTGTTCTCGATCTATCACATAGTGATGTCACAGAAGAATGGATGGTTTGGAACTGCATCAAGGTGTCAAAGAATTTTTTTTTTCTTTTTTCAAAATATCTTTGATAAAACTTTTTAATCCTTCCTACTAATTAGTTATGTTTCTATTAATTTTATTTTGCAGATGGCAGTAAATCTAAAAGTTCTAATTCTCACGTCTTGTCATCGGCTAACTACAACTCCTGATCTGTCAGAAAATCGACAATTGGAGGTATTGATTCTTAAAGACTGTGAAAATTTGGTTGAGATCGACGCATCCATTGGTTATCTTGAGAACTTAGTCAAGTTAGATATGAGTGGCTGCAAAAGTCTGGTGGATCTGCCAATTGAAATTCTTCAGTTGACTTCCCTCGAAGAACTCAATTTAGAGGGTTGCAAAAGTCTGAATAAGCTCCCTGAGGAATTGGGCCGCATGATCTCCTTGACAACACTTGATTTAAGTGGATGCGATAGACTTGGATCCCTTCCAAATCTTCCTCCGAGTTTAAAATTTTTTGATGCTTCTAATTGCAAGTCGATAAGATCACTCCCAATGCTTTCAAGCCTGGAAAATCTAAAGGTATTGAGCTTTAGAGGATGCTGGAAGCTTCTATACATACCAAATCTTCCCTTGAGTTTGACCAGCCTTGATGTCCGCAGCTGTTCTTCAATTCGAAACATCTCAGGTCTTCCCTCGAGTTTGGTCTGCCTTGATGTCTATGGTTGTTCTTCAATTCAATACATCCCAGATCTTCCCTCAAGTTTGACCCGCCTTGATGTTAGCCACTGCTATTCAATTCAATACATCTCAATCTCAGGTCTTCCCTTAAGTTTGACCCACCTTCATGTTAGTCATTGCCCTTCAATTAAAAAAATATCAGGTCTTCCCTCAAGTTTAACCCACCTTCATGTTATTGATTGCTCTTCTATTCAATACATCCCAGGTCTTCCCTCAAGTTTGATCAGCCTACATGTTATTGCTTGTGGGTCAATAAAAAAACTATCAAGTACTTCAGGCTTGAGAAATTTAGAAACATTATTTCTTGTTTGGTGCTACAGCCTAGAAGAAATTGAAGGTGTTGATATTAAGGGATTGGACTCCCTTGTGTTCTTCACCATGCGGGGCAGCAGATCATTAAAAATATTTCAAAAACTGACCGGCTGGAAAAAACTAAGGAAATTAGAACTGACTGACTGCCGAATATCTGATATTGATGGCAAGGGGATGCACTCTCTAGAGGAGTTGGATATAGCGGATTGCCGACCATTAAAAAAAATATCAGACCTGTCGGATTCTAGACAGCTGTGGAAACTAAGAATCAATTCCTGTCCAGATTTATTCAAGATTGAGGGCCTTGAGGATTGTGAATCCTTACAAACATTAACAGTCAGTGGGGCCAATTCATTAAAAACTTTACCTGATCTTTCAAAATTGAAGAAGTTGCTGGTATTAAGGATTAAGAGTTGTCAGAAGTTGACCGAAATTCCAGGTCTTGACAAATTGAAGTCCTTGAAAGAATTGAAAATAGAAGGGTGCATAGGCATTCAAAGATTACCAGATCTGTCAAACTTAAAAAACTTGCATGATCTAGCGATTAAGCATGGTCGGAAGTTGACCAAAATTCCAGGTCTTGACAGATTGGAGTCCTTGCGAGAACTGAAAATAGAAGGGTGTGTAGCCATTCAAAGATTACCGGATCTATCAAACTTAAAAAACTTGCATGATCTAGCTATTGAAGACTGCCAGAAGCTAACCGAGATACATGGTCTTGACAGATTGCATTTTTTAAAGAGTTTGAATATTAATGGGTGCAAGTCCTTGGAAAGATTACCAGATCTGTCAAATCTAAAAAATTTAAAGCTATGAAGTGCTAAATTCTGCAAGAAGCTAACTGAGATTCGAGCTGTTAATGGATTGAAATCTTTGAACTTATTGGATGTGAGGGGGTGTACATATTTGGAAAAATTACCAGATCTGAAGCTTTTAGAGGCATTAAGTAAGGAAAATGGTAGTGTACGTATCTGTCGGACCCCACTTAGGACCGGATACATCGGGTACGTACCTTTTTTTCTTTCTATTGCAATAACGCAGATTTTTTTTTTTTTTGGTGAATGCTTTTATGATTTAGTCCCATTCTTTTCTGGACTATTTAATACTTCTTTTTGCCATGTGGCAAAGCTGAATGAAGTGAAATTTTTGTTGGCAGGTAAATTCCAAGGCTATGAAATTTTACACATGGCCAATTAAGAACATGTTTGCCAAGTGCCAAACTAAGCATTTAATAAGGACCATTGAGGGATGCATGGACTTACATCGGTTATGGTATCCTTTTACATTGAAGGGTGCATGGTCGAATGGGGTTAAGAAATTTTACACATGGTCAATTATGACCATTCCCTACATATCCAACTGTCAAAATCATTAGATCACCCTTCCACGTGGCAAATTAGTAGTCATGATGGTCTAGAAAACCATCTTAACGTGTCTGTCCAGAGATACTTTTGCCTTCAAAATTTGGGAAACTACTGATAAGCACACTTCTCTTATTCTTAGGACTCCATTGCTATATATAAATGTCCCAAGAATGTCTCCCTCCATTTCAAAATATTGAGATGAAAAGGTCCCAAAACTAGGTTGGCCAATGTCTTTTTTTATTCCTTTTTCTCATCAACAAGCTCCCAATACTAGGTTCAAGCCACATCTTTAATTTTGTTATCTTTTCATATCAGCAAGCTACAACTTTGGGGAGAAAAAGAATGTTCTTACATGTTGTAGCTTTCAACATAAATGTTCTTACATGTTGTAGTTTTCAACACACTCTTATTGTTTTGCAATGTGGGAAAGATGATTTTGTATCTCACTATTGCATAGATTAAAAAAATCCTGTATATGCTGTATGTCAAATTTGATGGTTCACTCAAACCGTACAACCCACCATGTATACAGCTTATCCCCATGATCTATCATTTTGGTTATTATTTCTCAGATAGTCCCATCTTCTCACACAAGTTTCCATAGCATTATGATAAGTGCAACAGTCACTTAGTGTGGAATTTAATATATGATTAGGTACTGATATGGATAATGTGCCCAACAAATTTAATATTTAAACTAATCCTCAACTAACACTTATGGGAATTCTAGAAAGCCTACTAAGTTTCTATGCTTTTTATTTATGCTACTACCACCCTACCTCAACTTGTCCACTTCAATTGGATGCTTGATGATGTGGCACAACAACTGGTGTGGAAATTATTTTTGTTGGACAGAAAGTACTAGAATTATAAGGATTGGATTTATTAGTACTTTTCCCTTTAAATATTTTTTTATGAGATTCCCTTTAATTTTTATCAGTCAATTACACCTGAGATACTTAATATTTAGGGTATCCATGTTTAAGGTACTTAGTGTTTAGAAAACTACATTTGAGGTATCCAATGTTTACGGTGTCAAGTGTTAATATATGTGATCACATGGCAATGAAATGACCAAAATATCTCAAGTTTGTAGGTACGTCAAATGTAATTTCTTACCCATTTTTTATTTCTACTTGAATATTTAATCAACTAATCATCAGTCATTACAGGTCCAATCTTCTCTGCGGAGGAGCTTTATTCATTCTAGGTATAATTGTCTCTCTCGTTCTCTCTCATCATTATAAATGCGAACTCATCCACAGGGGAGCTTTATTTATTCTAGGTATTTCTCTCTCTCTCTCTCTCTCTCTCTATATATATATATATATATATAGAACTGTCCAGGAGTGTGGCCTACGCCAGCACACCCATATGTCTATATCTCTCCTCCCTCTGTAAAAAGACATCCCTGCTCCTTGTTTGTGGGAGGAATGAGATAGACACATGAAGCACTGGAGTAGACCGTGCTTTCGGACAGAGAACCATTTCCCATATATATATGTATGTATGTGAATGATGAGTTGGAATTTTTTGTTTTTTTTTTTCAATTACCTCTGTTAGTGTGATATAGTTTTGATTTTTTGTATCCCTGTTTTTGGATGCTAAGGCTCCATTAACTTGTTAAAATTTTGGGTTTTTTTTTTTTTTTTTGCCCTTTGGCTCTTCAGTCCCCCCCCCCCCTAGTATACTTCTCCTTCCCCCATAAAAAAAAAAATGGTATCAACTGTCAAGTAATCTTCTTGGAAAAAAGGAGTGCTGTGTGTTCTGTGATTATTCCTTGCAAGGTTTTGATTTGGAGAAGGGAAAATAAGAGAGACTAGTCAGTGTAAAGATACTGGGTGTGCTCACCTTCCTTCAATTGGCTACCCAAGTGGCAAATGTCCTTCCCAAAAACACAACCCTTAGGGAGATTAGTCCAAGGTGTACCTTTCAAGACAATAAAAGGTATAGACTTTGTTTCACAGACCTTACTACATCCAATTTTCAGTCTCAATTCAGTCTACAGAGTTTGCCTTCAATTCATTCCCTGCTTCTTTCTTCAATAAAATCCCCATGTATGGATTAATCCTTTAGCATAAAGGTTTTATTTTGTTCTAGTTCCTGCTCACGTAATAATGAGTAAGGAGACATGGAGAATGGCTAAATTGTTTCACACAAAACTACTTCATAAACCGAAATTCTATAAGGACCAAATCAAATTTCAGCGAAGCACTATTCATCGATCCATTAAGACCTCATGCTTTAGCTCTTTGATCTGTTTTTATATTATCCCAGGCATAGCATTATGTTTGTGATTGAAACAGAAAATTGCATTTTTTTTTCTTCCCATTATTTACATTCATGGTTATTGATATATTGCCATTGATAGGTACTGCATTCACAATATTGTTCACATGGATTTGGCTTCATCACCGATTTCACCAATTTTGCAAGCGTCATCTATCTTTTTTACTTTATGATTAAGCGTCATATATCTTGATGCAATTGGAGGAGGGGATAGCCACATGGAGGTGTGTATACACTTGAAACCTGCCTGCGCATGGACAAGACAATTGTTGCTAGATGACTTCTACATGGGGACTTTTTAGGCCCCTGAAAAAAAAAAAAAAAAAAAAAAAAAGTTCTCCTGCAAAGGTTAATTGGAATATTTTTTTGGGTTGTAACTTTTATTTAGCTGCTCACCTTAACTACAATAGACTTTTAGTTAATATTCGGATGTTTGGGTCTTGAACAAACTTGTGAACAAGCAAGGCAGTCATATTTTTTTCCAATGTTCGAAAATTCATCGATCGGATGTTTCGTTTTTTTTTTTTTTTACCAAGATGAAATGACATACAAAATAGAAAAGTACATAATTTCGGTCATCTCGGCCACATTTCTATCATTTTTGGTCATTTTGTTTCGAAATTTCACTCATTTCCATCTAAAAAATTCACTATCATCGAAATTTTGGCCATCTCGGTCATTTCCCTAATTTCGGCCATTTCAGCCATTTCAGCCATTAGCTCCCCTAAAATGGCCATTGAAATACATGGGAAAAAGTATACCATTTCGATGAAATTTCGGCAAAAATTTTGGTATTTCGGTGGTTTTGAAACTATCGAAACACCCAAACAAAATGAGTTCTTGAACCTTGCATTTATTAACCAAAGCATACTATTTGGTAACGTACATATACATTACTGCAGTTTTTTTATTGGCTCATACGTATTTACTTGTGTCATGCTTTAGTGATTAGATCCGAATCCAAACCCAGATATAGTTTTTCTTTTGGCCAATATAATTAGGATTAATAGTGAAAGAAATATTAGATAGGTTATTTATTTCAACAAAACCTTAATTTCATAGCCTGCTTTATTTAAGGGATAAATGAGAAGAGTTTTGTGGATTGAATTAAACATTTTAGAAATTTTGTAACCCATGTTGTCTTCATCAGGTTCCTTGCCATGTTGCAGCTGTCTTTGCTTTAATTGCAACTTCTTTTGGCATAATGAAAGAGCTACAGCATTTTTTTTTTTGATAAACATCTACAACACAATTAGAGCTACTACAAAGCATCCTGTTCTCTAGTTATAGCAGAAAGAGGATTCCTGGCCATGCATCAAATTCCATGTACATGGGATGCATGCGAATACATCATAAATACACATGGTACAATGAACGTGGACCGCTTTGGTTTGCTTAGTAAAGCCTAGCTAGGCTGGCCACTCATAAGAGATTTTTCAATTGTCATTTAATTTATATACTTTGTTCAGCACATGATTTATTGATTCTATGCACTACTTTAGAGGGATTTGGTTGCACTTCAATGCTCTGTTCAGTACATGAATTATTGATCCTCGGCGCATGATTTAGTTTTTTCTTTAATCTATCTATTGGTGTTCTTAGAAATGTAGTGGGTTGTTTTTCAATCTTACCAGGAATCAAAAAAATGTGGCTGGTATGAGTAGGAATGTGAGATGTGTCATTGGTGAAAGGGTGAAGATTTGATTTTAGCAGGATAGGTGGCTCCGAGATTTTTTCATTGCTGATTTTATCTCCTTGTTGTAGATTCCTGAGATGCACTGTTTTTTAGCCAGAGTGGGGGATTTTATTGTCAATGGCACTTGGAGATTCCCTGTGATGCTGGCTGAGGAGTTAAAAGGGATGTGTGCAAAGGTGTCTGAGGTGTTGCTCTCTCCAAACTCAGAGATTTGTAGGGTATATTCTCTTTCTCAGTTGGGTATTTTCTCTGTTGAATCAGCTTGGGATGATATTCAGGTGAAGTTCCCTCAGGTTCCTTGGTTTTCAATTGTTTGGAATAAATTTCTCACTCCTCGTCAATCAGTTTTCAGTTGGAGGATGGTGCAGTACTCCCTTCCTAGTGACAATCTTGGTGCTCCTCTGCTGCAAGGCTTCTGAAAGTATGAACCATATTTTTTTAGAGTGCCCTTTGGCGATTTCCGTTTGGAAGCTTTTTGTGCAAATATTTGATTTGAGATGGATTGGTTTCCTGTCTAATTCAAGAACTTTTTTCTTAGTGGAAAAGAAAAGCGGAGACTTCTTCTTTGAAAGACATTTGGATGGCTATGGTGATTATTATTCCTTTCCAGCTATGGGCAGAGAGGAATTTTAAAAGGTCTGAAGATTTGGCTAGGAATTTCAATGCCATTGCCAGTTCTACTTTTCAGGGTCTTCGTGAGGCATCTGTTATTGCTCCATTTTCTGTGAGGACAGTTACAAGACCTTATTTTCTGTATGAAGTTGATGCTAGATTCGTCCCATTCCATATCTAATCAGGTTCAAGCGGCTGTGTGGCAAAAAACTGGATTATGATTGGGTCAAGCTCAACATGGATGGAGTGCGCTTTGGAAAATCCGGGTCATGCAGGGGGCTGGAGGAGTTTTTCATATAGGGATGACTTCTAATTTTATAGCTGAATTCTCTACATTTTTTGAAGGGGTGAAGATGGCGCAAGAGATTGGCCTTACCAAGTTATGGGTGGAATGTGACTCCGGTTCAGTGATTACACGTATCAAAAATCTGTCTTTCCCTTTGTTTTTCTTACAAGAATAGCATTTTTATAAGTCATTCTTAGATAGCATTCTTTGGAGAATCAGCATTGTTATCGTGAGATAAATAAGGTGGCGGATACTTTGGCAAGGAAGGTCTATGTCCTTGTCATCGAGTAGCATGGTTTTTCTGCCAGGTTATATTGTGGAAGACTTCGGGTGGGATGATTTGGAAGAAAGACTTCGTTACAGGTTTTCTTGAGCATATCGTTTTGAGGGATTTGATAAAGTTTTAAGTTGGTCTACACTTTCTCCTAATGGCAATGCCGAAGATGGAGGGGCAATCCCAAGTACTTTATATGTATTTTAGCTTGTGCTTTTCAGGTTAGTTTGGTTAGCAGCTCTCTACATTCTTGTTTTCTTCAATTCATTAAATGCAAAATTGCTGACCACTGGGGAGAAAAAAAGATTTGGGTAGTTTGTTCAGGCATAAAAGAGAAGTTTTTTATTTAAATTTTATGATTCGCTAAATGTTAATGAAAATCCGTTTAATAGTTTTTTGTGGAACGGAGACTCCGGAAGGCAGAAGAAGCAACCACTCTTGCTCTCATCATTTCTAAATGAAAAAAGGAAAGTATGTATACCTTTGTTGCACTGTGTCCTCTTCCCTTCCTCTCCTTTGTAAGTGAAATAAAAAATAGAAAGAAATTTTAAGTCAAGAACAGAGAACCTAGATGATGAACATACAATACAGTTGCATTACACCACATGTGGGCAGTCAGTGCATAGGAAAACAAAAAACTTTTTTTGTGTGTTTGTGAAAAGGGATACCATTCATTAGAACATGTGAGACATGTGAAAAGAAGATTACAAAGATCTCTCAACCACGGAAAGGAAAGTGGCCAAACTGTCATACACACATCAGACTGGGTTTTCTTACCTAAGGAGTCTGCAACACAGTTTGACTCCCTAGGAACAAAATGAAAATTACATTCACCTAAAGAGAAGGCTAAAACTTTAATATCCTCGACAACCCATTGGATAGGAAGTGGGATTCTTCTGGAAGGTTCAGTGATGTATCATGATCAGATCCTGGCAGTTAGACTCAGCCGTAATTGAACCCACTCCTTTAGAGATACATTCCAAGAGACCACGCCCCATTACCAACGTATAGATAAGTTGGTAATTCTTCTTGTTATCTAGCTTATTGACTCACTATAGGTTTATTTTAAAAAAAAAAAAAATCACTAGGTAAGTTTTCAATGGAATGTATATTTCAAACAAAAATAATTCAATATATATAATACATAGGGGTTGAGTATTATAATGCATGTATTGTGCAAATTGGGCTCTATATGTAAAAAGATGTTTGTTGATCACATCAAATGCATCCAACTATAGAAGGGTGGTTCTCGCCCTTCGACCTCGCACATGTGGGTGTCTAGCTCGTGCACTTGGTACGCTCTATAGTTTCTTGATAACCCACCAAGAGGTCTATCTTTGGTCCAAAATATCTACCAATTGGCATGTTAATGGGGCCATGTAATTTTCTACTGACATATCAAGTTTTAGACTAACTAATGCAGTGTTTAATTTCAGAAAAATCCATTATATGTCTCGATTATGAGATTTTTAGGGGGTGAGGTGTTTTAAATCCGTAAAATGCTGAGGTTGAGAAGATGAGATTAAAAAAATAAATAAATAAATATTAAATAAATGGTGGGTCCAAGTTTTCAAGATAATAGATGGAAACCAAGTTGTGTTTGGTATGATTTCTTGAAATATACTATCAACCTAAAATACATTCAAAGAATACATACTAAACAACTCATCCTAAGATTGACCAAGTGTTAAAATAAAGTAAAGAAATTATAGAATAACCATGATGGTATATGCTATATACCGTAGACTACATACGTAGAGGTGAGAAGAGGTTTGTGGTCCTATAAAAGAGATTAAAAGAGTTATTTATTTATTTATTTTTTAATTGGGTAAGAAGCAAGAACAGATTAAAAGAATTTCAAGTCAAAGATAAATAGGTTTTGAAGGGAAGAAGAGAGAAGAAACCTAGGGCACAACTATGAAAAGCTTTAGAGGGTTTCAACATTCAACTTCTAATCTGAACACAAATTTTGAAAACATGGACAAGTGGTTAGACCCACTCAAAAAAAGGAGTCAATTCTCAATGGTGACTAATTAAGGATGGCTTATTGGCTTCTTGGCTAGTTAAAAGGTATTGAAAGGGTCAGCCCCAACCTGCCCTCAACTGAAGCTATACCTAACAATCAAAAAGTCAAGTCATAATTCTCAACCTCAATGCCTAATTCAGAATTTCCTGCACCTGTTAGAGTTGAAGAACAGAAAGAGTAAGCTTAGAGTATGAAGAAGTCACCTGCGTACCTTGACTGTTGTTTCCCTATTTATAGGAGCTGCTAACTGAATTTTTTCTTTATTTGTAACTAACTTTGTCGAGAGCCCTGAGTTTATTAAGATGTGGGTACCTGATCCTCAATGGTGAGGCAGTAAGCGACAATGAACATCAAATAGCTAAGAGTGCATGTCGGGACCTCCCAGCCATTGGATCCAGACTCGAGGAGATAGTTCCCAAAAGTTTTGTTATAGTCTTAGACCAATCACGAGCTAGGCTTCCCTTGCCATGTGGTGACCACTTGTTGGTGAAGGTCCGATGTGGAAGGGACCTGGGGAATTCAGATCGTAAACTGAATGGATATTTGGTAGCCCACAAAGTGGTTTGAGAGTTTTGTCAGATATTAGTAATATATTCAGGCTACTACTAAGAAATGCTATGGATTATAGGTGCAAACAAAGGTCTGGAAATTTCTTACAACTCAAGGTCACTGATGATAGAGCATAACTGGGCCTTTCATGAAATAAGTGCAGTTTTGAGGTACAAGTTGGGCCCTAAAAACTAAACCCACCAAGGGCAAGCCCAATTTTCTTCTCTTTTTTGTGGTGGGGTTGGGGGAGGCTTGGAATTGGATTGGCATTTCCAGCTTGTGGGCTGGGTTTCAATTTTCTAAAAACTAACCAAGCCCATGTATAAGTATATGAGGCTCACATACATATGAATATGTATCATTTGAGTACCTATATCTCGAAGGGATTCAGCTTCATTCACCAAAAAAGGCCAAAAAGGGCCCTTTTTTTTTTTTTGGGGGTGGGGGGGTGGGGGGGGGGGGTGTCAACTCCATATGATAGATTTATTTATGTATGTGAGACATAGGCATCACAATAGATGGTGACATCTAGATTTTGTCAACACCTACCAAGATGTTCATATGGATGAGTGGATTCAGATTCTCTTTGACAACTGTTTTCTTCAACTTCACATATGCACACAGCTCAACACTTAAGGTACGCAGTCCTCAAACTTGCATGTCTCTGGTTGGAGAGCTATTGGAGGACGAGTCGTGAGAGAGGATCTCAATCCATGTTTAGGGGGGGTCATTGGTTCAACTTCATATGATAAACCTATTTATATTTATGAGATATAGGCATCACAATAGATCGTGACATCTAGATTTTGTCAACACCTGCCAAGATGTTCATATGGATGAGTGGATTTGGATTCTCTTTGACGACTATTTCTTCCACTTCACACATGCACACAACTCAACACTTAAGGCATGCAGTCCTCAAACTTGCATGTCTTTGGTTGGAGAGCTCTTGGAGGAAGAGTCGTAAGAGAGGATCTCAATCCATGTTTAGGGGGGTCATTGGTTCAACTTCATATGATAGACCTGTTTATATTTATGAGATATAGGCATCACAATAGACCGTCACATCTATATTTTGTCAACACTTGCCATGATATGCATATTAATGAATGTGTGTGTGTGTGTGTGGTTGGGAGGGGGGGGGATCATGTGATAGCCATAAGTTAAATTTCAACCTAAAACAAACACATGCAAAGGTTATAAAATGGTTTAAAATTTTATAGTGTTAGAAGAATGTAGTCGAACAAAAGGTTCACGGGGATATAGCAACAAGGAAGGCAAATAAAAACAACTCTAAACAAGGAATCTAATACCATTTATATGAAGGAAAATATTTTGTCATCGAAGTGATGAATGAAGAAGTTGTAAATTTATTTTTTTGGTACCCATTTTTTTTTTCAACAAGGGTAAATCCTGACATTTCACATAAGTACTACATTAAACAACCTTCAATTTTTTGAAAAGTTATTTTATATAAATAATTTTTTGAGATTAAGACAAAAGACAATTAGAATAAGAATGTTAGAACTTCTTATTTCACCATCATGGTGACAAGAAGTTGCATCCCTTCTATAATATGCTTATTATCAATTGGAGAGAGAACGCTACTTGGTCGTGTGGCCCCTATGCCATCACAAGGACAATGGGAACATGTATCTTGGCATCCAAAAAGAGGGGTAGGGACCATAGGATGATCATTTTTCCGCCCCTATGTATGGGTACAGGAGCACACAACTAGGTAGTGTTCTTTTCTCCTAGATACTTTGTGATCTCTTCTAAGACACTTTACATGTTAGTTTAGGGCTGAACCTCAACATTTTCAAACTTTTTCTCAAATTTTCTGATTATGTTAGTGATTCAAAAAGAATATGGGCAGATGCTATTGACCCTTTCACATAAATTACGGTTTATAGGATTCAATCAGTTGGCCAATTTGTACTAATATCGGTGGTGACATCAAATTTCCGGCTGAACCCATATATTGAGGACATATATAACTGAGATCTGTATAGATTGGCCGGTTAGTATCAATATATATCGACTCCTGATTCTGCTATTTGAATCCTTGCTCGGGGGACCTTTCTCCAACATTTACTCAACCCAGTTCATGCTGCAATGGAGCCTCTACAAATCTTCGTAAGATAAATATGGTCTTACAAAATAAACCAAACAATATTAAGAAAAATCTTTGATTGAGAAAACAAATAAAAGCAGCTTATGAAGGGAGTTTGAAGCAAATAATAACCCTAAGCCTTTGTGTCTGTGTTTATTTGAGAGAGACAGAGAGAGAGAGAGAGAGAGAGAGGCTCTAATGCCTTCTTATAAGCTTTATGAAATATTGGAGATAGTGAGGAAAACTAATATACCACTATTATACCTATGTATCTGTGGTCGATGATATCTGGCCCGACCATGCTGATCGGTTGTATATATAAAACCCGACCATGGTGTACCCAAGTGCACAAAGAGGGACCTAGAACGATGTAGCTTAGCACGTGTTACTTCACTTCGACCATCCATACTTACTATGCTCGATGGCACTTGCATCCTAGTTGCATGATCTGCCCTCACGTGATGAGAAAGGTCCATATCATCATAGAATGACGACATCTACGAAACTGCTTTTGAGCTTAACCATACTCCTCTAACTCAACTAGATGATGGTTGGACGGTTATCTAACTAACAATGGTTGAGTTTACCGTTAAGAGATCAACCATGGTTGGATTAACCATTATGAGATCGACCAACTTAGCAGGGGACAAGAACAAAATAACCAATGAGAAAGGAGTCCACGTCAACCATGAAGAAGACAATTCAGCCAATAAAAAGAACCACCAATATAAAGGATGCTTAGGAATTCTAGAAGATAAGAGCCTCAACACACTGAATACTCTACCTAAGATTTTCCGCTTTTGAAGTAATGTCTAACTTTGACATTGGAGCCTCTTTCCTACAGCTCCCTCCATACCAATTTTTAATCTTTATTGTGCAGGACTGTACAAGACTGGACCGTGCATCGACAAAAACCATTCATCATAGCAGTGGCGGAGACCTATGAAAAGCTACTTTTTCCATATGGAGGATTGTTTTGGCCAGGGTCACCATTGGATACACACCGTTTAGATTAATGATTATGTCAAACTTGATAGCTCATCTCTCTCTCTTTTTTTTTTTTTTAAATTATCAAAGTAAATTAAATCAATTAAAAGAAAAGTAGCTAGCTGGTGATGTTGAGGGGAGATTGTTTATTCATGGCCATACATGCTATATTATGCATAACTAGGGCCACTTCTATTGTAGGCCTGTTAAAAAAAAAAGAAAAAAAAAACCATGAACATCTAAAAAAGAGGGACTACGTTCCAAGACCACAATATGATGCTGCCTTTAGAAATTAAGAATTCTAATTCCTCTAAAAGACTAAATCTCTCCAAATTTTCCACATGCTCCTTCCACCACTTTGCACTTGTTTTAACCCATAATGAAGGCCTCATACACTATTTTCAATAATTTTTCCCATTATCAAGTAGTTAATAACTCATTTTCCGTTGATGATGATACAAGCAGTACAACTATAAATATTATTAATAAAAGCGGCTACACCCGCACGAACAAGTTTTTGTGAGGTCAAAACAAGAAAGCTTGGTGTAATAGTAGAGGTAGGTTGGAAGAAAATTACATGCTATTGTATGGGTTGATAGTAATAGTCGGTCCATTGCTTCACTAGGTAAAGGACAATTCAAGGGTTAGGTTTTGTTTTAGCAAAATTGATTTTATTTCTATGTATTTATCATGTTATGACAAAATATTGAAGCAATTATCATAATCAAGTATTGTATTTGAATTTTAAAAAAAAAAATAAGAGCCTTGAAAGAAAAGATGAATAATTTTTTTGTTCTAAGAGCCAATGGATCGGCTGCCCATATTTATCCTTTGGAAAATTCACAAGAGAAGAAAATGTGCCAAATGGATTCATATTGATTGTGGTAGAGCTCACAAGTTGGATCCACATCCATCCATTTATCTAATATGTCCTTGGTGGGGATTCCTCCAAGAGCTATTCCCAAAAAAAAACTTAAATTTTGAGTATTGTATTTTGAGTTTCGAAAAGAAACACCACTATGTGAGCATAAAGATAAGGAAGTATACCTGGTTGAGAATTCATTGGGTTTAGTAAGGGAACCAAACTCTAACAATTTAAAAGCCATCTTCGTGATAAGAACCCCTATTTTTTAGAGGTGACACCACACACACACACACACACACACACACACACACACACACATATATATATATATATATAAACAGGTGACACCACATATATATATACATATATATATATATATATATAAGAGAAGTTTTTGGTGCAGATCGATCCTGTTATCTGGTATCAGAGCCATTTGGTGGTGAATTCGGTTTATTATGTTTTGCAGATTTCTTTTCTTTTGTGTAATCGTTTATTTTTAGTTTTTGTCGAAGTATAAGCCTTTGGACTTTTGGGAGGAGTGGCAGATGAGAGTGTAAGACCACGTTTGTGTCCAAATTAAGTTGAAAATACCCTTCAAATGACTAGATCTAGGAGGTTACCCCTTGCTTAAGATATCTCAAATAATGAATCGTCTATCCTGCTCCATGTCGATGAGATCGGCAAGTGAGGCGAGCACAAGTTCTAATGTGCTCTATTATGATGAACAAATAACGAACATAGATAAAAGACTTCAAAATTGGAACATGCCCAAAATTTCTCAAAAAGAAGTTTACCAAAATGACTGGCAAACATATTTTGAAACCATCAAAACCGTTGAACAAACCATAAATTTTACAAATGAAACTCAAGAAATTACTCTTTTTGATCCAAGGTCCTCACAAGACCATCTCAAAAATAATTTTAATTATGTCCATATCGGCCTCATACAGGTGGCCATTAAACCCCTTCACCGAGAAGGCCTTAACACTTCAATGTTATTGGCCCTTCGCGACCAAAGATTTTTAGACTTCGATGATTCCCTTCTAGGAGCCATCGAAACCAGTCTTTGTTATGGCCTTGTCCATTTTAATGTTTATCCGGACATGTCCATAGTACTCACTGACCCAAACATTCTCCAATCTCTCAAAATTAACCTTAAAATCCACGGATACAGAATGATGCAAGGATCGATTCCTATTGCAGTCATTCACCGTATCAAATATAAATCCATGAAAACTATCAAACCCAGAGCCCTCAAACGATCTCCAAAAGGGCAAACCCTTTACCTTGAAACCGACTGTACTCAAGGACAAATTGTCTACCCTAGACTTGTTCAGTGGAAAGATATCTCTTTCCCTGAAAAATGGAAACTACAAACTACTACACAGCAACCCCAAATCTCAAGCACAAACATCCAGTTTATCTCCCAAACTGTAAATGGATTAGTTACCCTGAGGTTCAACTTACAAATTTTCCCTCCAATTTATCAAAGTTCCCGTAGGTCGTGCTCTGAGGCTTCGACCTCTTTTGACTCGTTCCACTAGATTCCTCCTCTTAGGTCTCCGCTCCCCATTTCAAACCTTTCTGGAATACACTATGGCCATAATGTTGTCCATGGTACCTATGACACATCATCATCTGTACCTTCTCAGCCTGAACAACAGCAGACTGACCAAAACCAACCCCAATCTCCGACTCCGTCTGAGGTAGCTCCGCCTCAACGTGATCCAGGAGTTTATATGCTTCAAACTAATGAAGAATATCAAATTGACAAACCATTTCTCATAACCGATTTTGAATCATCCAAAAATAAACAAAAACGTGATTGGTTCTTTAAAACTTTTAATCTTGAACAACAAGCTCAAATCATAACAAATTGATATGACTTTATGACAAATCTTAAAACAAATGTTTTCTTTTATATATATATATATATATATATCATTGTTTGAGAAAATTGAAATTTGCAGAATATCATTTGCTAGATACAGGTGGAACATAGATGATAACATATTAGTATTCCAGGTTTTTCCTATAATAAAATTATCAACTCAATTTAAAGAAGATGAAATTTGACTAGATCATTGAAATTTGGTAAATTGAAATTGGGAATGGAAGGGATCTAAGGATCGCTCCAGAATCTAGTGTTAGTTTCTTTCCCAATTTTCATGAAGAAAATTTCCTTTAAAGTTGGGAAAATTGGTTGAACATGTAATAGACTCTTTTCCCTTATATTTTCACTTATTAAATTATAATGGAAAGATTACATTGCTATTCTAGCTACTAATTATCACAAACCTTCTCTGCAGAAAACCCTCTTCTTGCCCCTTGTGCATCTCTTCCATTATCTCCTATTGTTACCAATTTATTGCTATTAATTGAAAATGTTACTGTCATCCACTACTTGAGAGAAGCCAATGCTATGGCTGACTCGTTTACCAAGGAAGCGCCCCGATCTCAATGCTAATTTTCATGTTTTTCAACAAGTTCAGTAAACCTTCACGTAAGTAAAGTGAGAGGTTCAATTCATATACGTTCACACATCCACACCTGTGAAGGTCTTGACAAAATGGGAAGAAATTGTTATCCTCCTTTTAAATATTCTGAAAATTAATAAATGAATAAAAAAGGAAAATAATTCCAACAAATATGGAAGCTAATTGCTCTTCTCTCTCTCTCTCTCTCTATCTCTCTCTTGTACACAATCTGTAAGTATCCCATATTCTACCCAACAAGAATAAGAACAACATAAAAAGCCCATAACACATCAAGCTCTGGATTTTTTTGACAAAACCCATAAGAGATATTTTGGAAGTGCAAAAAAAGCAAGAAAAAAGAAGTGTCATATGATAAGTCCATCACAAAAAGCTTACGCAATAGGGGTTTCGAGCAGATCCTGAGATGAGATCTACTAATGCTTGAGTGCTCTAGCATGATATTGCAATTTCGGTGTCTTTTCACCACCAAAATATCTTTGTAAGCCATTCTTACTATACTTAATAAACTTGGGTTCTTCAGATATTGAAAGAGTGCTGTTGAGGAGATAGATGTTCTTGAGAATGCTACCATTCTTGAGTTTCGTCTCTTGCACCCCATGAGAGAGAAGAAGAAGAGAGAGAGAGAGAGAGAGAGAGAGAGAGAGAGAGAGAGAATAAAAAATATAAATAAATTGCATGTTATAAGAGGAATGGAATTACAAAACGGAATGAGATTAGTCACATTTCATTTTTGTTGAAATGATTATCCTTTTTTTTTTTTATCAAAATATTTGAAAAGGAGGATAACAACAACTTTCCATTTCGTCAAGACCTTAACATGTGTCGATGTGTGAGTGTACGTGAACTGGGGTTCTCACTTCATTTACGTGAAGATTCACCAGACTCTTATTCAACCCCCTCTCTTTCTTTTGGTCTTTCTTTCTTTGATGACTGTATTGGGACTTCTTTCTGTAGTTAATAAAGTGTTTCCATTAAAAAAAATATATATTGTGGATTACCTCAATAGTAAACATGGGAAGGTCCATGTGATAAAAAACGACTTGCGAAGCCGCAACTATCGCATTGCGATTAAGTTTCAACCCAAAACAAGTTCTTGAAATATATTGAAGATGACTCTTAAATTTATAGAAATTTACAAGAGGACTATTAAGGTGTGTTAGATCTTAGATAGTTACAAATTTTAGGTTTGCTGTAGTTTTAAAAATAAAAAAAAAAAGTATTATTTTAATGGGATTGGTTTCCCTACATCTATCATGTAATCCATAAGCAGGGATGAGCTTTTAACTCAGTACCAGATAGCTACACAATTGACTCTAGAGTAACTGCGTAAGTCTAAGGAAGGTCGCTAATTTAACCGAGCTATCGGTAATTGTGTGGAGGTTTTTTATTATTATTGTTATCTACGAAAGGCCCATGGGCTAGCTAGGATGACTGCCCAAGACTATTGGCGGGGCTTTTTAAAATTGGCTATGTGACAAAAGCTGATATAGTGGTGTTTGTCTAGACTCTGATTTAAAAATGTAAACGCCACCGGGAAAGTTGTAGGAGTAGATATCTTTTATTTAAAACTTCTCTGCAATTTGAGTATAAATACGAGCATAATTGAGGAGATCATTCTCAAACCTAAACCTAGTAAGTAAAACTGCTCTGCTCTGCTCTGCAATTCCTTTGTAATTAGAAGCTATTGATGGCTGCAATGTCATTGAAGATTGAAGGATACGCATCATCACCATTCACCCTTGAAAGGCGGCGATCAAGCAATTTGATCGGGTGGCAGCTAATGAAGCTCTGCAATTCGAAAGTGAATATTAGAAGACAAAAAGGGCTTCGTCTTCCAAACTCGTTCTGTTTGGTCGCATCATCATCTAAGGCGGCCTCCTCATCTTCATCTTCAGACTCTTCCGGCGGCTCGAGTTATGAGGTGTTCTTGAGCTTTAATGGTAAAGACGTTCGCACCAATTTTGCTGATCATCTCTATAATGCCTTGGTCGATTCTGGAATTAGAACTTTTAGGGACGACGATGAACTCCAAAAGGGAAAAGAGATTGGTCCAGATCTAGTAGCTGCAATCCAGGAATCAAGAATCTCCATTCCCATCCTCTCGATGAACTATGGTTCAACCAAGTGGTGTCTCAATGAGTTGATCGAGATATGTGAATGCAGAAGAACATTGAAACAGATCGTCTTTCCCATTTTCTACAAAGTTGAACCAAGGGATGTGCGAAACCAGACCGGGGTTTATGCAAAGGCCTTTGAGGAACACCAGAAGCAGTTCGACCAGACAACTGTGCAGAAGTGGCAAAATGCTCTGAACGAGGTTGGAAAATTGGATGGATGGCATTCCAAGGAGGACACGTAAGTTCAACAATTTCGTTTTGATTCCATTTTTAAATTCTTTTGTGGAAATCCCATCATCTTCCCGATCCCACTGTGTGAGCAAGGAAAATTTTCCTAAACTTTCCTAGTTCCATAGAAGGAATGGAGATCTGCAAACCTCATATGGGACCTTAAATTTAAATCTTGTTTCTCTTATAATTTCTTGAAAATTCCATGACTTCACTGCTCGAAATCAAATTCAGTTTCTGTGAATTACATATATTGATCATCTTACATTACAAATTGAATTAGCTACCACAGTGTACACATTTTTTTTCTGCATTTCAACCAAACAACCCATCATTGATATGGACAGATCCTGCCACTAAATTTAGAGATCCTATCCCAAAATTTAGAAATCCAATCCCAAGGAGAAGCCCACCCCCTTTAATCGGCTGTAGCACAGCATGCAGAAAGAACCTCCCCACTCCATTTGTTAAATCCTCTTCAGGAATATTGATCCAACATCATCTTTATCATCATAGTCAGTTGCAGGAGGAAGAGGAAAATGAATCCCACATTAATCAAGTCCCACGAAACTCCAGTCCTCACAAGTTGAAAAGTCTCTAATCTCATGTGAATACGGTCATATATTCACTATGAGACAAACATGCACTAGCTGCGAATGTATGCTCACATTTTTACTCCCAGGAGTGTTGGTCGTAGGCAGTTTTTTTTTCTTTTTGATAGGTAACTTGTATGTGTTAAGATAAAAGAAAAAAACATAGAAATATAGAGAAAGGCAACCCCTACAACCTTCTTTGGTCAGGCCAAAAGAAAGGAGGAGAGGTCCCTAAATCAAACAGGACAAACCCTGTAGCACAATTCTTATAATATAGAAAGAAAAGCTTTAGCAATTGGGAAAAAATGCTGTAAAAAAAGTTAAGTAGCCCAATCTCGAGATCGAATAAAATACAGGGCACTTTTCTTCTTCTCTTGGAAATTCTAACTCTAGAGAGGAATCCTAAAGGAGAGATATGAGACGGAGAGAAATTATAGGGGAGAGATAAGCAAAAATGTGAAAGAGTAAGAAGGGGATGTGCATGTGAGATGGGAGGGAAAAGACAGAGAAATGGTAGGAAGAAAGTTGTCCAAGTGAGAAAAGGAAAAGAGAGATCGTGGGACATTAGGAGAAAGGGAGAGGAGTGAGAAGAGTGGGCAATATCTACAAGGGGAAAACGATGAGAGAAAGTAGGAAAGTAGGAGAAGACAGAAGAAAGAAGAAAGTGACGTGTCAACGAGGGAGAGAAGGAGAAACCGTGGAAAGCTCCTCACTGCTGGATGGGTCAGGTTTTTAAACACTGCAACACCACCGTCATCATTCGACTCTGACACTTCCCCTAAAGAAGCCAAATGTGTACCCTGGTCACCTCCATATTATGGCTCAACTCAACTTGTTCAGTCACCTCCTCACTATGCTTCAATGAAATAACGGAATTTTCAAGGTCCTCAGCTCTCGTGAAAGATTTGGAAATCAAATCTTCAATCAATCTGCCATTATCCTCTCCATTTGCCATATCAACATTATCTAGCATAGAAGATTGATCCACCTCAGCTCTAGTGTTAATCGTACGATCCTCCTCTTCATTGGTAGGCACAAAAGGAGGGGAGGAAGCAAATTCCCTAATTCTGCTACCCTGAAAAAAGGAAACGGACCCTTAGCCAAGGCAATCTCATCCGCTTCAATAAGAAATATTGAGACTGACTCTAACTCATTGACAGCTGAACTCTCTCATTCCACCTCACCTTCCTCTAAAATAGCCTCCACATTTGTCACCTTCCTATTAAGATGCCCCTCACCTACAACCTTGCAATGAACATCATTCACCACATCATCATCCTTTAAACATGAGTCATGGGTATCCAGATTTCCTTCCATAATCTGAATATTTTTATCCACAACCGCCCCATCATTTATTATCACACTTTTAAAGGAGTTGCTCACCTCACCATGAACGATTGCTTCCATATTCTTCTCCACGCCATCAGAACCCACCTCATCATCTATCATAATTCCAATTGAATTTGAAATTGGAATCTCCTCAGTCAACTCTTCTAATACTGAGAATGCATTGATATGAATAACCGAATCCTTAGATTTAGGAACAAATTGGGAAACCAGTCTGCCCTTTTCATTGTAATCATTCTTCTCGCTTGCTACTGAATATGGTTTATCCTTATCCCTTTCAGCTGACCCATATCTGAATTTAAAATTTGAAATTTGCTGCCCTCCCGAACCACTCACTTTGGACTCTAGCGCACCACCTCCACCAACAGCTACAAGTGTAGGATCCACACTCAGATTACCTTTAACAGAAACTTCCAGCTCACCAATGGAATCTTTAACCTTCCCACACCCTAGCGCCACCTCTTGGGACTGATGCATCCTCTGGTCCTCTCTTTTGTCATGCATAGAACCTCCTTTCAGAATCCACTTCTGTCGGATAACCTTGGGAATCTCCTTTCTGCATTGGACAGTTTCATGACCAAAAATTTTACAATTTGCACAAGAAGCAGGCCGCCAATCATAGATAACATTCTGAGAAAAAACAGCCCCCTCTTCATTGTGGACATTCACTAAACTTGGCAAATTCTTCCTGGCATGCACCTCCACACACATTCTTGCATATGAAAGTCGTTCCATTGTTCTAGTACACTTATCGGTTGTTATTGGGGTTCCAACTACACTACCAATAGCACTCAGTGCTTCTACAGTCCAGTAATGAAGAGGAAGATTAGGCAACGATATCCACACCGGAACTTAATTCAATTGCATCTTATCAAAAGCTAAACAAGGTGTCCATGGCCGCAACAACAAAGGGCGTTTATTATCAAACCAAGGACCTCCTTCCTAAACCTTTAGACGATCCTCCTCAACATTAAAACGGAATACAAAGAATCCGCTTTCTAACAGAAAAACATTAACATGACCAAATAGCTTCCATTGCTTCAAAAGAATCTCTCTGGTAGCAGAGAAAGATGGCCTTCGTCCAATGAACTGCCCTACTAGAGCATTCTCCCACTTCTTAATGCCTGCTTTAGTCATGGATGATGTGCAGCAAGCCACTACAGTACCCGCCACTATCTTTGGATCCACAAAATCCAACTTCATACCATCCACATGTGCCATAGATTTTGCAGAGAACAACCTAGTCCAAGATTAATCTCCATGCTCCATAGAAGCACCCCCGCTAACTCTCCCTCGCCCAGCATTTGCAATCTCCTTCACACCATGCGTAGACTACCTTGAACCTCCTCCTGTCTCCATTGAAATACCTAGAGTACCTCCATCAAAGGGTTGGATCTCCATCCCTGATGAAGAAGATGGGCCGAAGCTATTGGCCAAGTTTCCGAGTCTCCCATCTGTTACCCTCCGGCAAGATCCATCTCCCTTGTCATCAGAGACGATGACAATGGAGGAAGAGGAAACCAGAGGACTTCGGTTAGGTTCAGGTTAGAGGAGCTTCAACCCAACCTAGGTTAGGGTTTCTTTGTCGTAGGCAGGTTGGATTTATCTCTCTCTTTAAAATTTAGTTGGCAGGCAATCTCCTACTCATTCCTCTTCTGAAATGCTTATGATCTCTTCCCTAATAAAGATCTCTGAATTTGTTTCTCTCTCCCTTATTTCACAGAGTCTGAAAAACCTACAATGGAATTTTTCTTCCTTCCATTAGTGGGTTTTTTGGGGTTTGAGAAATTGGTTCTCTTGAGTCTTGACTCAGACCTCAATGCAAGATGCAAATTTGACATTTGGGTCTTGGATTATGGTTGCCTTGGAGCATCTAGTTTTGTGTAGAATTTTATTCTACTTCGTGTTCTATGAAATACCTAAGTTCTGGGTTTTGGTTTTTCATTTGGCTTAAGCTAGATGTGTCTCAGGGCTATGTAAGTCCCTTTTTTTTTTTTTTTTTTTTTTTTTTTTTTTTTTTTTTTATGATCCTCAGGGATGGATGGTGAGATTCAGGCTCCGCCCCCTTGCTCGCCGTCAGCTGAGCATCGGCATGTCCAGTTCAACCTTGTGGAGCGTTCTGAGTTCCCCCCTTTTTCTGGTGGTCCTTCTTCCTTGAGCTTGTCCAGCCTTGTTGCCAACCCTCGGTCTGCGGTGGTGCCTCCTACTTCTTCCACTGGGACCAATACTCATCCGGATGTTGCCGCTAGCGATGGGCTCCTACTCCGTTTCGTCCCTCCTTTGCTTATTGGGGAATCAAAAGTTGCTAAATTCACTTCCTCAGAGCTGAATGATGTAGCTCTCAAATGGCGGAATACCCTTGTGGGTCACTTCATTGGCAAGACACCCCCTTCCTCCTTATCAAGGATATCTTAATCCGACAGTGGAAGCCTTGTCGTGCTATCCATTGTTTCGTGTTGGAAAATGGGATGTTTGTTTTCAAGTTTTCTAATGAAGGTGATAAGGCTCGGACTTTGGAGGAAGGGCCATGGTTAGTTGCAAGAAAACTTATTATTCTTCGTCAGTGGGTGAAAAATCTTCCGGTTAATCAGATTAATCTCTCCTCCCTTTCAATTTGGGTTTCCTTTCGTAGTCTTCCTTTCCACCTTTGGGGAGAGACTGGATTGAGCAAGATTGGGTCTTTGATTGGTAAATTGTTGTATTCAGATTACAAAACAAAGAACCAAGATCGTTTTGCTTTCGCTCAGATATGGATTGAAATTTCTGCCTCTGAGGAGTTACTGAATAACATCTTCGTTGAAGATGAAGAAGGTAATGAGTTCTACCAGACTGTCCGATATGAATGGAAACCTCCAGTTTGCCATGCTTGCCAGTCTTTTGGCCATTCTTCTGGCTCCTGTGCATCAGCTGCCCCTCAACCTCATGGTCAACTTCGTTCCTAAGGGCGTTGGAGGGTAAGATCTTAGAAGAATGTTGTGGGAGATCATCGGATCTACCCACAGGTGGTGGGAGAGGGCAGTGAATAGGAGTTCAGGTCTTCCGGTAGACATTCACCTCCGGTGGGATGGAATTGTAGCAACGTTGAGGAGATGCCTCGCTCTAGCATTGGGCTCGAGGTCTCTGTCGCAGCTATTGTCAATCTGACTTATGGTAGTCCTCTGTTGGTGTACGATGTCTTGTATTCCGTCATAGTTTAATCCAGGGAGTATTGGTGCATCACTTTGACAAGCATGATGGCGGTCCCACTAGCCGGTTAGCGGGCCACGGGGGTTCCAAGGGGGGGCCTCCTGCCCCTTGCACAGCAGTGGGTGTAGGGGGGCACAGTCTCCCGCCAGAATTTTTTATTTGAGGGCAATTGTGTACTTTCCGGATTAGGGTTTTTTCGCTATATATTTGTAGCGAGGGTTTCTTTCTCTGTAATGCAATCAATTCTAAGAGGTGTGAGGGGCTAGCGTTGTAACCCTATTCTCTATTGATAGTGAAGTAGGATCTCATCTCACTAGGACGTAGGAAATCTTGCCGAACCTCGTAAAATCTGTGTGCATTGTTTGTTCTTGTTTTTCCATTATCTTCTGCATCGTTTTAGATGTTGGGCAGAACATTAACTTCTATGTTGGTGTTAACTCTGCATGCACCTCAACTCAATCCCTTGCAACATGTTCTATTTTAGTTAACAACAACTACTCTGCACTAGCTGCGTTACCCGAGGATATTTCAAACTTCTGCTAAACTCTATCTTGGATGGAAGTAGGGGAACATCAGGAGGGCATGTTGTGGGAGATTTTGGATGCCTTTCAAGATGGCCACGTGACAGATTTAGAAGTTTGTCATGGTCATGATGCTTCTCAAGTTATTTAAGCAGCTCACATTGTTGAGCTGGTTCTTGGTAACGTGGCTCATGAGAAAAGTCCCCATCAGGTTGCTTCAACAAGAGTTCCCAAGGCAATCCAGTTCTCGGGGTGTGACATGGAGCCTCCTTCTGAGGTCTTTTCATCTAGCCCTCGTGGAGTTGGGTCGGATGTTGATGTGGGTCATGTTAGTAGTGGTCTATTCCTGCTTCAAGCAAGATCTGATTCTATAGTAAATCCAGATGGAAAAATGGACTGTGATTCATTTTCCAGCCATATCGATAACTCAGAAAAGGAGAATTCCTCGGGGGATGTGATTTGCTCAGAGGAGATGTTTTTGGAGGTAGTGCTGGAGGTCTCCCCTGGAAATGTCGAAGATCTTCAATTAGGTCAGATTGCAATAGTTAATGTAGATAATGATTTTGGGTTAGGGCCAGCTCCTGTAATTGATGACCTTCTCTTAAAGTCTTCTTCAACAAAGACCAAGAAGAAGAAGAAGAAGAAGAAGCATGGTGAGGAAAATGGTTCAGATGCTTGCAAAAAATGTTTATGAGTGCTCAAGTCTCATCCTCCGAGATTGGATCCAAGAGCCCCTGAGGTGGATGGTTCCTCTGATTCCTCCTTATAATCCTAATGGGAAGAACGTGGACTTTAGAATCAGGTGATTGATTGTTTGAGGCTGTATTTGTCTTTGTTCCTATTTGGATGGCTTGCCTTCAGTTTTTTTTGTTGTAGGTTAGTCCTTTGTTTTGTTGTGGTGTTTTCTCCTTGGAATTTTCCTCTTCTTTCTTGTTTTAATATATTTTTCATTCATCGAAAAAAAAAAAGTCCTCTTTTTACTGGTCAAAGACTTAGATTCCTGCATTTCCACAAATTGCTGATGAACTTGATTTCTATGTAATATTGTGACAAATTAAAACTTCAATGATGGTTTTAGGAAAAGCTAGTATCTTTGGAACATTGAATACATGCTATTATTTTGTGTACTAGCTGGTATACATGTTTGTCTCATAGTGAATATATGCTCGTATTTTTACTTCTGGAGCAACAATATTAATCGTGTACCATATCATTGCCGTACACGCTTTTTTGCGTCGTATTTTTGAAATTATTTTTTGGGCATGGTCCAATGAATTGCCGTATGTATCTGTACCCATTTTATTACCTATCCCGACCTTGCTAACTAAGGTCAATTCTAACTATTGGTATTTTTTGGTACATGATTTAAAAGAAAATTTACTGGGTTCTGAATTTTTTCTTTTTCTAGTTGAACTGTTAGATAGACCAAATGAGATTGTGAACATTTTTATCATGTACTATGTTTAATTCCATTACATAACCTTATTTTGCAATGAATTTAAGACATGGTGGTGAGAACCCTCACCAATAACATAGACTATAGACAAGCCCTCAATAAGTATATTTGGCCCTCCCAGACCATGTAGCAGTGGCAGCCTCATGCACTGGGACGCTCTTTTTTCTTTTTAATAGACAAGCCATTAGTGCCCTACTCTTGTCCACTCTTAGTTTTCTTGATGTTCTTTGATATTTTAATTTTTTCTACTCATAGATATGTACGAAAGGTTAATGTGGTAGAAGTTAAAGAGACCTTGAGAAAGATGAAAGAAGGCAAGACACTAGGCTCAGATGAAATCACAATTGAAGTGTGGAAAACCTTAGGAGTATGTGGGGTTGAGTGGCTAACCAAATTGTTTAACAAAATTATAAAACAAAGAAGAACCCAGATGATTGGAGGAGAAGCATTGTAGTCCTGGTCTACAAAAATAAAGGGGATATTCAGAGCTGCAATAACTATAGAAGTATAAAACTAATGAGTCAAACTATGAAACTTTGGGAGGTTTATTGAAGCTCGTCTGAAAAGAGAAACTAAGATCTCGGAGAACCAATTTGGTTTTATGCCAGGTAGATTCACAACAGAGGCTATCTACCTACTAAGGAGGCTTATGGAAAGTTAAAGAGCCCACAAAAAGGATCTCCACATGGTCTTTATCGACCTAGAAAAAACATGACAGGGTGCCTAGAAAGTTGATTCAGCATCTCCTAATAAAGAGAGGGGTGTTGCACACATATTTGGATATAATTAAGGACATGTATGAGGAAGCAGTGACTAGTGTGAAATCTGTGGGAGGTCAAGGCAAGGAATTCCCAATTACGATAAGGTTACATCAAGGATCGGCCTTAATCCCCTATTTGTTTGTGCTTATCATGAATGAGTTAACCAAGAGCATTCTAGACAAAGTCCTTGGTGTATGCACTTCGCCAATGATATTGTCTTAGTGGATGAGACCAAAGCAGGGATTAACGCTAAGTTGGAGCCATGGAGATCAACCTTTGAAACAAGAAGTTTTAAGATTAGTAGATCGAAGACAGAGTATATGATGTGTAATTTTAGCCACTCTATGATAGAAAATGAAATGGTGAAAATTGAGGGCAGAGAGAGATCCCGCAAAATGACTATTTGAGATGTCTATGTGTAGCTGAGATGAGGATGTTAAGATAGATGTGCGGTAAAACTAGGAATGATAAAGTAAGGAATGATCTCATCAGAACTGAGTTGGGAGTTGCCTTGATCATTGACAAGCTTCGCGAAAGCCGTTTCAGGTAGTTTCTCCATATCAAAGAAGGCTAAGGACGCCCCGGTAAAATGGGGCAATTGGATTCAGATTGAAGGAGCTAAAAGACATAGGGGCAGGCTTAAAATGACTATTAGCGAAGTGGTGTGGAATGACATGCATAATCTCGGTCTTGTCCCATGTATAACTTTGGATAGAGCCTATTGGAGGGAAAGGATCCATGCAACCGACCCCATTTAGCCGAGATTCTCCTGACTTGTTGGGTTGGGCCTCCTTCCTCTTATTTTCATCTCTCCTCTCATCTTCCTCATCTTCTTTTTTTTTTTTTTTTTAGTTGTTGAGTTGGGCACACTAAATTATTTAAGGAAGCAGGACTATTGTTAATGCATCCTTAACGAAGAACTAGCTGATGGATTTTAGGCAGTACTTACCAAAAAAAAAAAAAAAAAAAAAATCTTGGCAGTAGGTAGGCCTAAGAACCATTCTTGCACCCGGCACAAAGGAGGCAAAAATTTATAGTCTGCAACTCATACTTATCATGTTGTAGATGATGTTAGGGGTGTCAATTAGTAGGTTTGGTCCGATTGAACTAGTCTTCGGTCTCAACTGGGCAAACCAAAGTTGGCCCAAGAAGTAGAGAATTGGTTTTGGTCCTTTTTTTTGTTGGATAAGTAATCCTTTATTAAAATAAGGGAAGGAAACAAGGAATATACAACAACGACATCACCCTTAAAAGTGAGTATCCTAGGAAGGGAAGCACCTTCCAACTTCTCCAACGGGGGTGTGGGGTGTTTGGGGGGGGGGGCTTGGCCATCAAGCCCTGCAAGCAACAAAGGAAATCTACAAGAAAGCAAAAAAGACCTCTAATGACAGCTAAGGTAACGACAACCAAGGGACATCCCACTGGATAGTGATAAAATAATTTTTGTGGGTATTCTTCCCAGTCAAAGTCAATGATTGACATCTATCAAATACATCTAATTTGATATCGTTGACCGTGATTTGTCTCGTTTGCTATTTTTTTGCGGAATCTCCTAAAGTTCCTCTCCCTCCAAATATGATAAATGGTTGCACATAATGCCAATTTCCCCACGTCACCAATATAGATCCAAATCCTCTGAAGTCTTTGGCCACCCATCTTGCCTCTTGAGTAGCATCCATGACACAAGAGTGTGATGGAGAACACTGAGGCCGATTAATGTAGGGGTTCCTAGGTGACTAGGTTTCCTACAAGATTAGCTAACTAGGTAGGGTAAACTCAAAGGACTTGGGTTGGGCAGGGTAAGGGAAGCTCAGCAAACAAGATTGACATGCAAAATAAAGTGAGATTAATGAGCAATGTAACAATGAGCAATAATAGTCTAAAATGAAAACACATGAACTCACTCAAGCGTCAAGTGGGAGACGGGGGTAGGGAACATAGCAACAAGCAAAGTTAGGTTCTAACACTAGCCTATTAAGCACCAAAGATAGATAAGAGTCCCATATTATATGTTCTAAAACCAGTCATGCTTTGTATTAAAGAAAATCAGCAACGTCTAAGGCAAAACAGTCGGCGAAATAAAGGAAAAAAACAATGGGCTAAAAGGGGGGGTTTAATGGAAAAGGATGAAGCAAATAATAAGGGAAAATGGGGGGGGGGATGGAGGGTTCAGTTCACTACTTACCTGCTGCCCAAGTCTGAGAAGAAAGGAAGAACTCAAGGTCCTCCAAGATAAGAGATGCAGTCTACCTGATTTGACAAGGGAAAACAGTCCAGATAGGTGGTGTAGTTCCCAGCAGCAACTCAGTTGTTGATGATGAATCCAGCAGCTACCCAGGTGGGGTTCATTCAAGGGAGATGATCTTCAAATATTCTGCACATAGGCTGCAACAATGTAGCTGTGGCAGCAGGGGGAAAACAGAAACAGCGACAGAGAAAAGAATGGGAGAGGGAGGGAGGCGAGAAAAGAGAGAACTGAAAGAGAGAAAGAGATCGAGAAAGGGGGGGGGGAAATAGTTAAAGGCAAGAGAGAGAGGAGTCGTGAGAGAGGGGCGACAGCTTCTTTTGTGGTTTCATTCCTTCTTCTTTCTTGTTTCTTCTAATCCTCCAACCACAAGATGGATCGTGTGGTTGGGTCGTCTTCTTCTTTCGGCTATACACCTTGATATCCCCATCACCGATTATCCTCCCAAAGTAGAGTGGTGAAACTACATTGAAAAAACAGATGGTACCGACTTTCCTTACCAGTCCAATAGAAACAACATTGGTGATCTACTAGAACACACCTCTTTAGAAAGTGGTCAGCAGTCGGAAGTGCATCTAGTTGGCGCCTCCAACATTAAATGAATGTCTGGGGGAGTTGCTTGGGACCCAGACAGTTCTTTCCCAAGCTACTCAAGGAGCCGGATATCTAACTAGATTCCAAGCCAACTCAACAGGGAATACGGCTAACAGATTTCCTACCCACTCCACATTGTCCTTTTGTGAACTTGACATTATACATATGGAGTCTACCTGGCCCCACACCTCCTTAAGAACGACTAAAACAACTGTCATGGATTCTATCACCATATTTGTTAATGAGAACCCCAGAAGGATGTTATGGATCTAGCTACAATATGGTAGAACAACCATCCCCAATGACAAGATAAGTTATTGGTTCTGCCAGATGCCTACACTTCAGTATCTTTCTCCACACCCAAGAACAATTCTAAAGAGGCTTAATAGTCCAGAGAGAGTCGTTCTTAAGGTATCGGTGTTCCACCGAAGCAACCCATAGACTTGCCTTATTGGACACAATTGCCCAAACTTGCTTAATTATTCCTTCAATATTCAGGTCTTTAATATGCTTGATTCCCAAGTCCCCTTCTCTTTTGGGTGTGCATATGTTATCTCAAGATAAATAGTGAATTTTCCTTTCCAACTTTAGACCAGCCCAAAGGAACTTAGAAAACATACTCTCGAAGACATTAATGATCTTCCCTTGGAGTCTAAAAGGCCCAGACCAGTAGATGTAGCTGCCTTGCAATACAGAGTTGATCAATTGGAGGCTACCAACGAAAGATAAAAATCTTGACTTCCAGCCTTAAAGTCTCTTACTAACCAACTCGATAATAGGAGCACAATCATTAGCCTTCAATCTGTCGAAAATCAGAGGGACTTCCAAATAATGAATAGGGAGGCTAGCCTCTTGAAACTGAGTCAAGGCAATGCATGAATCTCTATCCTCGCAGGAAAAAGATTCCATCACTAGATTGAATAGATATGGAGACATGGATCCCCTTGTCGGATGCCTTTTCCACCATTGAAAAATCCTGCTGGATTACCATTAACTAACATGGAGAACATAGTAGTTTCCACACAGGCACGGATCCAAGCAATTAGTTGGAGGGGAAATCCCATCCTAGCCAACACTTCAAATAAGAATCTTCTATTTAATGAATCATATGCTTTATGAAGGTCAACTTTGAGGACAATCATGGGGGTAGACTGCTTTTGCTTCATTCCTCTAACAATATCATGACAGGTCAAGATGTAATCACTTATCAGGAATAGCTCTACCTTTAATAAAGGCCGACTGGTTATGGGAAACAAGATACCCAACCACCAATTGCAGATGGTTGGAAAATAATCTTGGATATGAATTTGTATATCAAGTTGCATAAGGCAATGCCAACCCTCCAAAAAAAAAAAAAAAAAAGGCAACATGATCAGATTTTGCAATTAAAAAGATGAAGGAAGCATTCACTGACCATGTCATAATGGAGTGAGAGAAGAACTATTGGATTGCCGTTGTCACCTCATTTCTTACAATACTCCAAAATTTTTTTTGAAGAAGCATTGAAACCATTCAGGACTGGAGATTTTCCATCAGGGCCAGCGAATATCACGCCTGTAATTTCATCAGCTGTAATGTCGGAAATAAGGTATCTTTGCTGATCCTCGGAGAGCATGAAGTTGAAAGAAAATCACCAAGATCATGAAGGATCTGCTGATGTCCAATAAATAAATGCTGGATAAACTTGACTGCTTCATTTTTAATTTGTTCAGCTCCTCAAGAATAGTACCTTCCTCAGATTGAATAGAAAATATCTTATTTAAATTATGTTTTCTATTACCACCTTGGGAAAGGATTTATTATTCCCATCTCCCAACTGAAGCCACTGAATCCTGGATTTCTGCTTCAAGAACGCCTCCTCTACCTTGAGAGATTCAGAGTTGGAAGAACAAGCCACCTTCCCTTTTTGGGCCAATTGCTCATACCGTTCTCGTGTAGGTGGTAAGCTTAGGACAAAGTTCATGCTTATGTCTAGCCAAGGTGCATATGGAATGGGCAGCGGTGTGTACAATCCCGCATTCTTCTTCTCTTCTTTAGCAAATTGACAAGTACGACATCTTTGAATAACATGCTGAACATCCTTCTGTAATTGAGGCCAATGATACAAATCTATCATCATAGAGTAGGTCTTATCTTTGCCAAAGTGTCCCACCCATTCCTCCGCCATATAGTCTCGAGCCAAGTGATGCCTTAAAGAGGTGTTTGGAATACAAAGACGTGTGCACTTAAAGAGGTATCCATCATCTATGGAAAATTTGTCATCTCTTCTTCCTTGCAGCTTTTTGAACACTTGTGAAAAATCAGCATCAGTAGCATACTCATCTTTGATATGTCCCACCCCTATACTTTGTACTGTGAATGTATTCATCATTAGCACCTTTCAACTAAGTGCATCAGCTACTTAATTCTCTTTTCCAGCCTTATATTTGGGAGCAAATATGTATCCTTGCAAATATGAGATCCACTTAGCGTGTCGATCACTAATGGTCTTTTGTGGATGCAAGTATTTGAGTGATTCATGATCCGAATAAAGTATGAACACTTAACCACTTAAGTAGTGTCTCCAATGCTTGAGAATTTGAACAACGACATAGTGTTCTAAGTCATAAGTAGAGTACCTTCTTTTTCCACTGTTCAACTTTTCACTATAGAAGGCAATTGGATGGCCCTTTTGTATAAGCACTCCTCCTATCCCAATATGGGATTCATCAGTAGCCACTTCGAACATGAGATCAAAATTGGGTAGTCTGAGCATTGGTGTTTCTGTCATCTTCTGTTTGATTAAGTTGAATATTTTAGTGGCAGATGGAGTCCATTGGAATGGAACTTTTTCCCCTTTTGTGCACTCTGTGATGGGGGCGATAATAGCATTGAAATTCCGTATGAACCATTGATAGAATGAGGAAAGACTGTGAAAACTACGAACTTCTGTCAAGATGTTTGGAATGGGCCAATCTACCATGCTTTGCACCTTATTCGGATCAACTTCTATACCTTGTGAGGACATAATAAAGCCAAGGAATATGACCTTGGGTAGCTGAAAGAACTCTTCTTCAAGTTGATATAGAGCTTATCCTGTCATAGTACCCTCATGACACATATCAGATGCTCAAGGTGTTCATCTTGTGCCTTGCTATAAATCAATATGTCATCGAAGTATACTACATGAAATTTACCATTGAAGGGGGGCGTAGTACATGTGTTATCACCCTCATGAAAGTACTAGGTGCATTAGTGAGTCCAAAAGGCATAACCTCCCATTCATATAGCCCTTCTTCGGTTTTGAAGGCTGTTTTCCATTCATCCCCTGGACGGATTCGAATTTGATAGTAGCTGCTACGCAGATCAATCTTTGAAAACATAAAGTCTCCTGTCAATATGGCTAGCATATCATCCAAACGAGGAATAAGAAATCTGTACTTTACAGTGATCTTATTAATAGCATGGCTGTCAATGCACATATGATCCATTTTTCTTTGGTGTTAATAGGGTTGGTACTACACATGCTTTCTACTAGGAAAGCCTTCCTCAACAGATCATCCACTTGTCTCTTGACCTCGGCATGCTCTGTGGGGCTGAGATGATAAGTGGGCAGATTTTGGAGCACTAGGTCAATGGCATGTTGGATGTCCCTCATAGGTGATAGTTCATCCGGTAATTCATTAGACTCCAAATCTGAAAAATCAGCAAGTAACTCTATGATTTGTGGTGGATGTGTTACCTCTTTCACCGGTTCAACGGTTTAGTAACAAGGCAAGATCAGTTCGGTCTCTTCACTAGTAGTCAAGAACTCCCTATGGGGCAGCACACATAGCTTATTATCCAACATGGGCTTCTTTTTTATATTGTCCTTGAATGTTTGCTTATTTTGTTCAGTGGTTCCTTTGGGAGAGGTATTTGTAACATTCTTTAAGACATGTTGTCTTCTTACTTGGGCAACCCTTAACTTGTCCTTCATTTGGCATATGTTGAGTGGATTGAGAATGAATGACTTGAATTTGTGATCGAAGAAGCATTGGTTCTTAGTACCTCCAACTAGAACATTGTTGTCATAGAACCAAGGCCTCCCAAGTAGCACATCAGTAAGGGCTATGGGAATGACATCACACTATACATTTTCTTCATAATTTGAAACCTTCAGTGGTATAGAACAATGTTGAGTTACAGCCATGGTGTTGTTGTCTAGCAGTGATACCTTGTATAGTTGTGAATGGGGTTCAATCTTTAGTTTTCCTTCCATCACGAAGGCTTGGGATACTATATTCACACAACTCCTGCTGTCCACAATCACTTGAGCTTTATGAGGTCCACAAGTCATCAGTGTAGAAGATGTTGTGCCTCCTTCAGTCTTCCCTCTTAGATTCAGCCACTAGGATTCTTGCAACCACATTGACATAGGCATAAGGATCATCGTCCTTTGGTGCATACTCATCCTCAAGTTCATCTTCCATCCCTTTTTTGACATTAATAGTCCAATCATCATCTTGAGGTTCATGGATTTGCAAATCAAGGTTGGACTCAATGGCATTGATGATGGAGTTGGATCGTCCACGCTTGGGGCAGAATTTTGCAACATGACCGGTTCCCCCACATCTGTAGCATGCCACAACTCTAGTCTCCCTTCCTCCCATTGGAGCCTTACCCTTATCCTATGTAATTTGTGGAGCTCGGGTAGGGAATCCATTTGGTTGGTACGAATTGTCTTTTACTGTCAGTGGGTTGGTTGTACCTTCGAGAGGATGATTTGATCAGATCCTCTGCCTCTGGTAATTTTTTAATACAAGTATTCATGGAGGGTAGTTCTCTTACACTATGCTTCTCACGAATGTCATGCCTTAATCCCAATTTGAAACGGGATATGAGTGGTTCTTCATCTTTATGATAGGCACCTGTACGAGAAAGCAATTCATTAAATCTGCTAACATATTCCTCTACAGTCATAGTATCGTACCTGAGGGTATTCAGGATGTCATAGAGTCGACGTCTGTATGTTGGTGGCAAGAAGCTATCACTGAGGATCAATTTCAAGTCTTCCCAACTGCGAGGTTTTTGACGCTTGCACATGATTTTATCTTCTTCAGCTCTCCACCAGTTCTGAGCTCCACCTATTAGCTTAGTGAGAATTAATTGGACTTTCCTTTCTTTAGGCATACGATACCAACGGAAATAATCATCAAAGGAGTTCAGCCAATCATGGAAGTAGAGGTGATCATGTTTTTCATTGTACTCTTTTAGTTCCAACTTCACCTTATATGTATCATCCTGGCGAAATTGGTGGCCTTCATATTCATCATATTCTTCACCTGGAACTAGTAGATTCCTTCGAGCCTATAAGGTGACCCTTCTAGATACATAGGCAGTGTTTTTGATAGTAGGCTGAGCATTAACTTGGGCAGCAGTAGTTTAAGTATTAGAGTGAGCAACAGTAGACTCTCACAGTCTACCAGTTGTTGGTCATAACCATTCATCCTTGCAGTCAAGGTCTGAAAGGATTTCCACATACCTTCTAGAGTGATTTGTTTGGAGCTTTCTTCAGCCATAGCTCTGATACCACTTAATGCAGGAGTAGATTACAAGAAGCTAACCCCCACAATGTGTAGCCTCAAACACTACAACTAGTAACCCAACTTAGACTTAAAGATGCTTTAGAACAAAGGAAATAATAGCCAGAAACAACCCACACAAGACTAGAACAAGCCAACAAGAAGAAAACCCAAAAAAATACAATCAAGAACCAAACCCTAGGAGAGAGAGTAGCTTGCGGCTAGGGTTTTCGGTGAATACCTGCGGTTGGACCTGTAGGGCTTTGCTGGTGCTTGAATTTGGGTCGATGGTAGTCCTTAAGGTGAAGAAGAAAACCTCCAAAGATGAGATGATTCTGCCGGTTGATGAGAAAGATATGAAGTTTCTTGATTTCAGACCTTGGAGAGAGAAAATAAAGAGGATTCTTCAAGAACCGATGCTAGCCTACTTGGGCAGGGCTGGGATGAGGATTGAAGGACCCTTGGACTGTTAGGAACAGCTGCTGAAAAGAGCTAATCGATCAGAGGCCTGATGAGAGAGATGTGGAGATCGATTGGCTTCCAAGCTGGTACTTCTTACTGGTTGATTTTGCTTTAGCAGAGTTAAACAGATCTGAAATCTCTTGAATGCTAATGGTAATAACAGTGAACAACAACTAAGAACTAAAATTGAATGCAGAAATTAATGAGAGAACAAGGAGAATGTGGGAGAGGAAGTGATTATCTTAGCTTGGGCTTCTCATCCACAACTATCCCAGCTGCTCTAGGCAATTGATTGCAAACTTTCTTTATTCAAATCTAAAATTATGAGTACCTAGGCTCCTCTATTTAAAAAGGGTAGAATAGCAATTATAACATAACTAGGAGCCAGTTTCCCAATAAGATTAAGCACACCTATTAGGACTTGGACTTATAATAGGACTAGGACTAAAACTCCAACATGGAGTAAGTTACTTAACCAAGAGTCCATATAGGACATTACAATCAGTGGGCCCAATTGCAACAACCTAGAAGGGGGTGATAGGTTATGCTAGTGAATTTTAAACCTTTTCGATTAATGGTTCCCAAATGTGATTGTAAATTAAAAATTGCGGAATAAAATAGACACAATCACACAACACCAAGGTTTATAGTGGTTCGACTCAATCCGAGTTTAGTCCACTCCTTACAAGTTCCACTTGTAATGTATTCCACTAGCTCTTCGCTTTCAGTACAGTAGGTAGGGAGGAAAACCTTTACAATCTTTTAAGGATAAGAGTATCTGTATAATCCCCTTTACAGGTAGAGAGGCACCTTACAATCTCCTTTAAGGTAGAAAGGCACTTTACAATCTCTTTTACAGGTAGAGTAGCACTTTTACAATCTTATTAGGACAAGAGAATCCTACACTAGCCTAAGTACAGTGTAGACAAGTGTAAAAGAGAGAAGTAGAATAAAGTTTTGAGTTACCTCGTGCGGTGCATGTATGAAATGCAATGATATATAAGAATGTACCTTGTTGTCTTCTCAATGCTTGTAGAATGCTAAATAATGGAGAAGACTTTTGTAGAGAGAGTTGAGTTATTCTTTGAAGATATGCTCAAATAGCAAGACTAGAGCTCAACCATGTAACTTCCTTCTCTTCACTCTAATCCTCAATTGATGCACTTAGATGTGTAGTATTGAATGTTTGAGAGGTACATGAAACACTACCCAAGTGTGGGTATTTATATAGGTAGAGTCTAGGCTTTATTAGGGTAATAAACCACCCAATTTGGAATGAGAATAATCTCCAATGGATAGAAATTTTCTCAACCGGCAGTTGCCGCTTCCAAATCCTTGTACAAAAGTAGCCGTTAGACTCAAAATATAGCCGTTGGGGGTTTTTAGATGTGAATGGGCAGTTGCAGCTTCCATCCGGTAGTTGCCCGTTGCCCTCTGTAGGCCAAGTCTGTGAGGATCATTTGATCCGGAATTGATCCGACAATTCGGTTCAATTGCCGATTAAATTTGACTGTTGCCGGTTACATCTGGTAGTTGCCGGATGGTCTCCGTTACCATTCTTTGATGGAAAACAGATCACAGAGACCAAGCAGTAGTTGCTGCTTCGATCCGACAGTTGCCGGTTGGTCTCTGTTTTGTGTTGACTGCCCAACAATCACACAAAGAGGTCCAATGCCTTAGGTTATTTTCTTATGTCTTTTCTAACACTATAATGCATGAGTGTAGTGCATGTCAGTGTGTGTAAATTACAACCTAATCTAGAAGTCTTCAAGTCTTCTAATCTTCAACTGGAGTCTTCCAATCTTCAACTGTTCAAGTCTTCAACTTTTCAATCACTTTATGCCATATCACATCTTGAGCTTTAATGGGTGTACTTGATGTCTTCTTCAAGCATTGATGCCAACTTGTTGATACTCTTGGTTTGATGACTTCAATCTTCATTTCTTCCTTTCATTCATCAAATTCAATCTTTGATATGAAGTCTCTACAAAACAATACTTGACGGCAAATTGTGAAATACCTTCATATGTTTGTTATCATCAAAACCAACTATAGGAGTGTGGGCATATCCCTAACAATCTCCCCCTTTTTGATGATGACAAACAGATGATTCCCAAATAAAATAAATAATCAATTATCAGTAAATTAGAGAATCATTTCACAATTTCTCCCCCTTTGTCAACAGTAAAAAGTGGGGTTTAAAAATCTCTATACTATCTTTCCCCTTTTTTAACCTTGACAAGGAGTGTGGGCAAAAGAGCTCCCCCTAAGGGTATGCTTAAGAGAAAAAAATATGCATATAGTTAAGACTAAGACATGCTCCCCCTAAGCATATACATCATATGAAAAATCATTCAAATAACAAGTATTAAGGTGAAGCTCCCCCTAACAATATGCAATAGATGTTAATGAAGCTAACATACATTCAAGCAAGATAGAACATTAAAATTCTAAGATGGATGCCAATTCAACCATCCATGCATCATCCATCTTTCACTTTGGCTCTTTAGGCCAATAGAATCAAGCATATAGTGGTCCCCATAATCTCATGGGTCCATTCATGTTGCAATCAAAATATCCCTTGGGTTTCCAAACCCTTTTAGGTGTGTGAGGTCTAAATGATGTGTACGGCTTGTGTGAATCATGTATTTCATAATATGCAGGTGGCTTATAAGATTTAACATCTCATTGAGTCTTATATGGTCTATAAAGTGGATAAGGCCTTTGTGGTGCATATGATTGTTGTGGAGTATGTGATCTATGATGTGTTTGTGGCCAATAGGGAGTGTGTGCTTTGAATTCCCTTTGAGATTTGGGATTCCTTTGAGGTCTTTCATTCCTCTTGGAGGGAGTGTAATAATATGCATAATGGATGTTATTCTTTTTTAGAATTTGCCTTTGGTCATAATGGGGAGAAACTACCTTTTCTTTTTCTTTCCCTTGAGGTGAGGTTCCACATCATAGCCAAGTCCTTCTCCGTCTTGAGGACTTTTGCATTGGGATTCTAGTAGGGTATCCAAAGTCTTTTGACCTTTAGTAAATGTATGAAATGTGGTAGTTAACTTTAAGTTATCCTCCTCAAGTCCATGCATTTTAGAGGTTAAGGATTCTATCCTCTTATTGAGGGAAAGAACCTTCTTTTCCAAATTAGACTTTTCAGTCTCAAGTTTCAACTTTCTTCATATAAAGCTTCAAAAGCTTGTTGAAGATCATCATCATTAGATTTATTATTTGAAGTATCTAAATAATGAGATTGAGAACTTATCTCTTGTTTTTCGTCTCCATGAGCCATTAAGGCAAGGTTCGGAGTCACTTTCATCTTCATCCGATGAGACTTCCTCATCATTTTCTTCTTCACTTTCTTCATCGAATTCTTTAGATGCTTTGAAAGCAATGAATTTGGGATGTGCTTTCTTGAAATCTTCATAGAGATCCTTTTCATGGGTAAGAAGTGAGCCCATTAATTCATGTAGGCTTATCTCGTTCAAGTTTCGGGCTTCGTTGATAGCAGTCGTCTTTGGTTTCCACTTGGTAGGTAGTGACTTAAGAATTTTCCTGGCCATATCAGAGTTGGTGTAAGTCTTACCAAGTCCTTTCAAGATATTTACAATATTAGTAAATCTAGTAAACATGTCAGAATTATTTTCATATTCATGCATTTTAAATAATTCATACTCTTGTACAAGCATGTCTACCTTTCTTTCTCTTACCTCTGTAGTACCTTAATGTGTTACTACAAGTGTGTCCCCAATTTCTTTGGCATTTTCACGCATACTTACTGTGTTGAATTCTTTTTCGTTTAAGGCACTTTGAAGATAGGTGATAGCCTTGAAGTTGTATTGAAGAAGAGTAAAGTCTTCAGTGGTCCATTTTGATTCGTCCTTTGGCACTGTCTTTCCATTTACCATTTTGGTGATGACATATGGTCCTCTTTCTATAACTCTCCAAACAAGAATATTATATCCACAAACAAAGTTTTTAAATCTACGTTTTCGAAAGAAGTTTTCTCCATTAAAGTAAGGGGGTCTTGAGGCATTCATGCCTTCAGGTGGTCCTTGGGATGTGGCCATGGTCTTTGACTCACTTAAGACAATTTAGTCTTATATATTGAGCTCTCACTCTGATATCAATTGAAATAACCTAAAGGGGGTGAATAGGTTATGCTAGTGAATTTTAAACCTTTTCGATTAATGGTTCCCAAATGTGATTGTAAATTTAAAACTGCAGAATAATAAAATAGACACAATCACACAACACCAAGGTTTATAGTGGTTCGACTCAATCCGAGTCTAGTCCACTCCTTACAAGTTCCACCTGTAAGGTATTCCACTAGCTCTTCTCTTTCAGTACAGTAGGTAGGGAGGAAAACCTTTACAATCTTTTTAATGTAGGACTAAATTGGACACCCAATTAGACCCAAAACTGCAGGAACTTTTAAAATAAAGAACAACCAAAACCAACGCCAACCATGTATTAGAAATTAACTTCAGCAACAACTCAAAAATAGTACCGAACCCATAGAACAACAACACAGGGATTTAACAAACCAGTAGTACTTTAGAACTAATCCAGAGACTATTAAAGTGCTAACAGTCTTTAGAAATCAGAACAGATATTCAGCAGTACAGCAGGCTATCGATCTCAAGAGAATAACAGTAGAGTCCAATCCGACAATGATTCTTAGAACTAAACCAGGAACAGATGGGAGTCCGTTCAGATTTAAGTTAACAGAATATTAAGAACAGCAGTCCAAAAAATACTATTCAAACCAGCAGAACCAGAATGCAGAAAATAGAAACTTCAGTTCACTAAAAGACGAAAATCTGAAGATTTCTAATATCTCATCAATGGCTGAGCAGAATCAGCCAATATTTGGGTCGATCCTCATTGGTATGGGGAGGAACCTTTGATAAAAAAACTGGACTAATCGGATACTCAAATATGGTCATTCCAACAGGGGCGGATGCTCTGGGCAGCAGAATGACAGATTACATACCTGGTTTTGCAGCCCTAATAAGTCTTGAAAGAGATATAAAAACTTAAGAGAATAATACTTGAAGTAGACCTCCTGGACTTCACGCAGCAAAGAGTCAATTGGATCAAACACCAATTCCTTCAGTCTTGATCAAACACAAGACAACTCTTCATGAAGAAGACAATTGCAACAACAATTATTTTTTTATTAAAATCATTCTAGGCTTTAAGGAGCCTCCTCTTCTTTATTTATAATGTTAATGGGGGAGGGAACTACAAAATAGAAGGTTCCTCAAAAAGGAAACCAAATATTCTCCTAATACAATAGTTACTAAAAACTGAAATTAGAAACTAACTGAAATTAAAAACTAGTTGAAAAAGGAAACTAACTACTAATGACTTGAATCAATTAATAACTTGACTCTTAAGGAAACAAATATAACTCAAATCAAGCTCAACTAAAAATGAAACTAATGAAAATGGAAACTAACTAGTAATCCGTACCATAGTTTTTAAGGCGGTAAGGCGACGGAGGCGTTTGAGGGTCTTTCGGAACGCTTTAGTGATAAGGCGGGCATAAAGCGTCGCCTTATCGACTAAAGCGTTCCTGTGTAATTTTTTTATAGAACCAATCTATTTGGCTCAAATCCTAGTTGAATCTTATTACTCATATGTTAAATATATATTAAAAGTTTATATTCATACCAATGTAAGATATTCATCAAGAAAACAGATCAATAAAGTGAATAAACTAAGTTCATCTTCATCAATCATTAATCATCAATCATCAATCATCAATCATCAATCATATTAACATATAATATAAATACATAATTATGAAACAAAATTATAAATATAAAGAAAAGAAATAAAAAATACAAGTATTTATTATACTTACCTCTATGATGCCAAAATGAGTGCCTAAGCCCTAAGGTCATCCACTATATTTCTACTCCTGTCAAAGAAGAATGGAGCTCACCGCTGCCAGAGCAAAATGGTCGCCTGGGTCAGTGGTTCTTCCTTGTTCCTTGATTCATTCTCAAAGCCCTTTCTTAAAACCCTTGACAAAATCCAAACCCTGTCTGTGAATTGGGTTTTTATTTTTTTTGTTTTGGTTATTTTTGGTGGAGTAAAGTTGATCCCATATATCTCAAGTGTTAACAAAACTATACACCTACCAATAAAAAATCTATATTTGGAATCTTCATCAAGTAATTTTTAAATGTGTTAAAAGAAAAAAAAAAAATCCATAAGGCGCCACTTCACATAAGGCGGAGCACTGCCATGGTCCTCAGACTGAACCATGTTATGTTATATGCCTTTATCAAGTATTAATTTTCAGTTCCAACTATATCCTTGTCCATATCTTCTAGAGTACATTCTATCTTTTCTAAATAGATGGAGAGTTCCTCCATTTTGAAATCCCTCTTGCCCAAATTCGTATTGTATGTAGTATTCAACAGCTTATTATTAAGTGTGCATGTGACAGTGTGCAATCATGCAGGATTTTAACAATGTCAGAAACGGTTTTAAACTGCATTGGTGCACCCCCAAACAGTAAAGAAGATAAACCCTCCAAAGGGGTGAGATGATGATAATGACCCAACCTGGATATCAATTAATCTTATAAAAGGTGAAATGCAATCTCTAAATTGACAAGTTTATAGACCTGTAGACCCTAATCAACTCACTAACATAAA